>NW_020273171.1:2032332-2184516 GCF_003268045.1 Sipha flava | reverse complement strand
TACTACACTATATATTAATAATAAATATGAATATATTACATATAATATAAAAATACTACCCTAAATTTAAAAAAACCAAATATCAAGGGGGGATAAAGTCCACTTATTGCCACCATCATTATAACTGCCACTGTTAACATGGCAATACATTTTTTCAATGTTGGCTGTAATTGTGAAAAAAAAATGTAGTAAACATTTTGTATCTTGAATTAATATTTTATTGTTATAATTTTATTTTTATTTTATTATTTTTATTATTTATTATTTTATTTATAAAATATTTGTTAACGGATTCCTGAACAAATTTACTTATGACTAGGGCTCGAGACTTCTAGGAATTTTAATGTTTTTAAGTAATCATCAAAAACATAGCTAAGTAATATAGAAATTTGTTTAACAGCAGTACAAATTTATATTTAAAATTTATAGTTGCATATTTTGCATATTTGATCATTTTTTATTTATAAATGCATATTTGACTATTTTTTTAATCTTATAATTGCATATTTTACAATTATTTATATGAAGGAGTAAGTTTTTTAATTTTATAAAAAAAATTATGGATTTATTTCTTCATTTATCACTAACTGAATCCAATAAAATAATTTAAACTATAAAAGAACACATACATTCTGCAAAAATTGTAGGATATGCTCAAGCTAAAGCAATTAATGACAAAGACTCTAGCCCTACTTATGACCATTATACATTTTATTTGATCGCGACTGATAACCAAGTACTATACCCCCAATGCCATTAAAATACATAACGATGACTTAAAATAATAATATTGGTTGTTAGTATATATTTACACAGATATTTGATAATGTCATCATATTATAAAATATCGTGGTTAAAATATTTTTTTAATTTTAATACATTTTAACAGCACTTTTAATGCTATGTATATATTATATACATTGTTATACTCATGACATCCGGGTTTTCCGGACCGTTTGGTGTTAACTATTTATCATTCGATTTATTTTTATTTTTTGGAAAACGATCAGCCAGCTGTGCAGAAATTAAACCACTATTGATAGTGCACTAAATTCACCGTACTCATAATGGTCCAATATTGTGCAACGATATTGTATATTATTATCGTTTTTATGAAATAAACATTACGGTGTTGTTTTTGCTATATTTACTATCTAAATGGTGATTATTTAAAAAAATGAAAATGAATTATACGAATTCAATGTTGTAAAAATTATCCAAAAACTACCCATTTATTTTCGATTTTTCGAAGGCATTTATATACTACCTACTATGCAGTACATTCTATATATTATTTCTATATAATGCTAATCGGCACAATATAAAAATGTATGACTTCTATCAGAAGTTCTAATTCACACTTAAAATTGTAGTCTATACGTATAGTGTTTATTATAAGAGTTTTCAATCAAAGTGTTTACTGTATTAAAATTAACATTTCTAAGTTTAATAACTGTATAACATCTCACTATGTCCCTAAATTTAATTATTTGGTTTTATCTTTCGTTGTCGAAGGTCAATTGTAAATAATTAAAAATTGATTTATCTATTTAGATGTCGTTTGGTAATCATTTTTATGATTGTATTTTTGTGATAGACCTAAATAATATAACTTCCGTTTAACTATACATACTTTAAATTAAAATAGTTTAAACTTGTTATAAATTTACAAATTTATATTTAATGTTCAATGATTAAATAAAAACTCAAATAAATAATTATTCTAAATTTTTCTTTGAAATCAGCATTTTATATTAAATATGTTAATCCAATAAAACTAAAATGTCAGCATGATTGTTATATAATATACATTTATCTTGAAAATATTTTATAAAATTAAAAAAAATCTAGATCTAGATACTAGATACTAGATATAACATGTGCAAGCATATAAATCTGTAATTAAATAACTAGTTATTTCGACCAAAAAACATTTTTTAAATACTTTTATAAAATAGCTAAGTAACGTTTTATGTACATGAATAATATTCATTGAATATGCATCCTCTTTATTATCATAAGTGAAACGAGCAAAAGAATAATTTATATTGATTTTATATTCTTAATCATACTATGTTTTTCATAGTTGACAATTTTACTCAAGATCTAAAGAATATTATTATTTACTATAAATAACTGACCCGAAAGACGTCTTAATTATGAATAAAAATAAATAAAAATTAAAAAAAATATTTAAAAAGAAGTATTTATTATTCTAATGCTTTATGATGTACAACATCCTTAGTTTTTTTCTTGTGCATATATAAATAGTTTTGTTGGTATTCCGACACGGGAACAGGCGACATATAACTGGCCATGTTAAAAATATGGATTTTCAAGATTGACGCCACAAACACTTAGCGACTGACCCTTGAGATTTATTTATCGACATTGCAAATGTTAGTCGCATTGAAAATTGCAACCGTTTAAAGTCGAATGGCATGTCGTTCGGAATCAAAGGAATCCGTGGAATCAAAACGTGTTGGCCTTTGTATTTTCCTTTCGAAATTGTGGCTTCGATGACGTTGTTCATTAATTTCTTTAAGTCCGGGTGCCATTACAAAGACGTGGCTGGTTTATATTCCGCAACATAATGATTACCGATCCGATTTTTAATTGCGGATTATTAGGTGGTAATCCAGGTAATTCCAGCGAATTTAAAAAATCCGTTGAATAGTTGACAACATCATCCTTGTTAGTAACGGAATCAATCGATTTGCATGTCATTAATTCACCAGCTATTTTATTTTGAATCTGAAAATTCATTTCGTTGACATCAACGTTTTTTGCAGTCAATATAATTCTTTCGCTCAATCATACATGATCTTTGTAATTCTGAGCAATGTTTGGGAAAACCTTCTCGGTGAGTTCGGTCTTAATTTCAGAATAGTGACAAAATTGGTAGGAAATCCGATGTATCCAAGTGTTTAAATTAGTAAATCAAGTATTTTCTATGGTATCGATAGTATTACCCAGTAGCGGTTGTAATTTTATTTGTAAATTGTAATTATATTTAACTTTTGTTCGTTATCGCCTAATTATTTATTCTTTAATGAATAATTCATTATGTCCACATCAATTCTGTTACAAAGAAATTTATAAATGTACTATTTAGGTTATTTTAACGTGATTAATTATTATTACTACTAGTTACTCATGGAATATATAATTCATTAATTTCTATTTACTGAATATTTGATTTGATTACCTTATATTTAGGTGTACTCTGGGATTTGGCTCGCTTTATTCAATCAAGTTATTTGTTAAAACCAGTTTCAAAATTCCTATGAATAATAGACATTTTTTAAAAACCGCGAAAAATTGACAAATTCTGGTCAAAGTAAATTTTTTTCATAAGTTAATTATTAGAAAACTTATTGTTATCGATCAATATAATCTATATATGTATAAGTTTTTCAATTAATATTATTGTGCGTAGCGATTATAATTATGGTATGAACATGGAATTTTATTTTCCTCCGATTTGAGTTTTTCTAATATTTTGTTTTTAAGTTTTCGGAATAATGTATCTATTTTTATAATTATGTTGAAAAATATATTTACATAAAATTTAATCATAATACTGGAATTTAAAGATGTCATATAATGTTATAGTCGTATTAATTCTTATTCATCTTTATCTTCATTAATAATATCAGAAAAGTATCTTATTTTTATTTAGTTTTTGCTCTTGTTATTGTTATTGTCGTTTATTTTTTCGAAACTATGAAAAACTAACCACTGAACAGGTTCATGTTGTTATGACTTTGTTGATATTTTCAACGTGTATTCGTTGTTTTAAGGGTTTGTCTTAAGTATATTTCTTATTTTTCAATGTCCTATTGTCATTGTTCTTATGACCACGGTGTGAAGGAGTCCCGTTGTATTTGAAAGGTGGTACTGTCATGTAAACATATGTCGGTACGCGTTTTATTTCTGTAAGATCTTAAATTTATACGAAAGAAAAAATATTGAAACTTCAATTCATATAAGCTTTACCAAATGCAATTACTGTCGTGAAGAGCAGTAGGTATTAAATGTTGTTAACATCGGATTTACATTCATATAAATTTCATATCGCGAACGAGTATATGCGTTATAAGTATGTCTTGGTAGATGGATGAATAGAGTGAGGGATTTAGTTTTATGATCATAATTAAAAGTTTCAGAAAGGTCGGTGCAGGAAGAAAAAAAAATGTCATTCATATTATACTCACGAATAACTGGGTTGGACCGTGCGGTATATGTGCGGTGAAGTTATCGTGGTCATGGTGATTGACCGTCAAATCTCTCTTTTTTTCTCTTTCTTTCGTACACACACATACACACAGCGCCGGACAATGTTATTATTATTAAACAATCGTTTGGCATTCGGCTCGTCGTCAGTATATTTTTCCTGCCAATAGTCAACCGTTGTGCCACAAAGATTGATAGAATGCTTAATCAAAAGATATAGAGGGTCAGACTAGAGTTAGATAGATTTGAAAAAATATAATAATACGGAACGCGTCTTGAATGCATTCTCTTCAATCTTTTCTGAACGTATCCTTGTTAAAGACCCTTGTTATACAATGTATTTTCGTTTGGCGTCACAAGTTTTAAAAAGTCACAAATTAACTTATTTTCTTAATCTAATAAATTTTAACATTTATTATTTTATTTTTTTATTGCAATAAAGAAGATATTTTTATTTTCGCAAGATAATTATGCTTAAGTATGCATAGGTCTTTCGACAGGTAACCGAAGGTGGAATTGAAGTATTTATTTTATCAATAACGCGTTTAATTTAGTCCGTTGGATCTATAGAATTCAAGGTATTTATTATTAGAACACTAAAATGGGTTCCACCAAGAACTCATATAGATGACGATGATCAGTGGCATCAAACCCTATTGCTAGGTGTTAATAATAATAACGATAATATTGTATTATTATGTATATTGTGTTATTGTGTTATTATTTATATAATACCTATTTTATTAACAAAAAAAAATTATTTAAATGTTCAGTTTTTTGCAGGTAGGTGGGTATAATAATATCTAGTAACACCTGAAAAATACTTCTTTGGCGTCACTGACGATGATTATTCTCTATTAATTATAAAGTTATTATCTTTATTGTACACGATTGTTATTGGTAAAACCATTATATAGATTACTAGCTAAACCTAACCTAACGTAAGCTTGTCTGGTCCGGGAAATATTTTATTATTATAGGTTACAATATTATTGATTATTTCGGTGTAAGAAAAATGTTTATGATGAAAATAATCGTCTTATAATATTTTTTTTGACAACAATGTTTTTTTTTTTTTTTAATGAAGTTACATATACCTCATTTAGTTATTAATAGAGCTCGGATTTATATTCTCTTAAAGTCCTTAAAATATGATGTTTTAATGTCGTTTAATAAAGGCAATATATCTTATAATATGTTTTATGTCCTTAAAATTAATTTTTCAATATTCTGTAAAAGAAAAAAAATATTTTATAATTACTTCGCTTAAATTTATCATTTATTAAGTGTTATTATTGATTTGATATATAATAATATTTTGAAAAAAAATTAGTTTTAATGCCCATTTTAACGGTACGTGGACTACCCCTAATATTTAGTGATTCATTTTTATAACAACCTAAAAAGATATAAATATAACTCACATTGTTAATATTGTATTTTTGATTAATATTATTAAAATGTCAATGTACGTAATATGTACATGGACGTGCAGACAAATAATAAGTAATATAATGATAAATCATTTTCTTCGAAAAAATTTTACGAAACTAAAGATGTTTATTAAATATTCTCAAATATTCTCAAACGTAATGAATATTTTCTAATCACTAAGATATGTTTTTCTATACAAAGTAAATTTTTTGTTGTGAATTCTGTGTTTCACGAATCGTAAAGATATCTCATTCCCATTTAACTGCATGGACTAGAAACAAATATGTAAAATCATAAAAATCCGATCTCTAGTTATTTATATATATATTTTACAAAATATAATATTTATTGGGTGATTAAAAAATGAACAATTTTATTCATCTGTCAAGCTTAAAATCCAAAAATAATTTCACCTTATAAAATGCGATTTTCGAAGAATCCCATTTTAGTGCACCTCTAAGTACTCAGTGATAATAATTATTATTATACTCCCTCAAATGTTTTTTGTATATACGTTTATCAGTGAGTGCTATTCGAATACATAATTGCATCAGAAGTAAAAATATTTGACGCCCAGCGAAGTGTCAGCTAGTGTACACATACATGTATAAAAGTAGTATAGATGTGTAGTGAGGAATCGCTATTAGTCATTATTACTACGGTATAAACGTTCGTCAAAATTCATGGGCGCCTTTTCAATCGTGAACATTTGACGAATTGATTATTTTTACGAATCTTTTAAGATTATTAGAGTCGAATACGAATATTAGAGTCCTGGAGTCGTAATAAACGAAATAGCTCTGAAAATCAAAAAAAAAAAAAAAAAAATTGTTAAAACTCAAAGTAAACGATCGTGTAATTTTGACCGGTTCGACATGTTCAAAATTAAATCCCAAAATCTTCTCCGTTATCATTAAAATATTTACAACACTGACGATTTGTTGGAGTGATTAATTCTTGTTGCTCTGTACGTGGTATACGTATCGTCTATGATACGGAAAGACATTTCGATCCGAGTACCGTTCGACCACGCGATGGACGGGCTGACCGTAAAAGGTAGAGCGTGTTCCCAGAGGGCCGTCCGGAACGGACCGGGTTTCTCGCGTCTGTGGGCCTCTCGTACACGTGTCACGAAAAAAGTTTCCGGCGTTCCCCCGCGCAAGACGTGTTTGGTCCGGTTGAATCGCGTTGGAATATTGGAACGTAGCCCGCAAGCGCGCCGCCGGAAAGCCGAGCCGTTCTGCCCGTCAAGACGCGGGTGCGTCGCGCGCACAGGAGCGCGCGCGCCACGAGCGAGCGCATAGTGACACTCGAAACCGTATAGTCGTGTGTCGCGCACGCCGTGCCGCTATCAGTCGTCGCCGCCGTCGCGCGTGCAGGGCGTTTACGCAGGTGCGGCAGCCAGACGTGTTTTTTGGACACACGGTGCGCGCGCGTTCACGGCGTTGTTTTTCAGTGGTAAAACGCGCGCCTCGCCGACCGCAACCGACAGCAGTAGCAGCAACGGGCCCCAAACGGGTAACGGCAACGTGCAACGGGTAACGGCTACGGCCAGAGCACAACAGTAGTAGTCGCGTGTCCGAGAGCGCTCGTCCGCGTGCGTTCTGTGTTGTGCATCGTGTGCGCATACCGGTGTGCATTACGTCTACACAACGTCGGTTCGTCCGCGTTTTCCGGTATTTTTTTAATTTTCAATTTTCCCGTTCGCCCCGCGGTAGCGCAGTATCTTCGTCGGGACGCGCAGTACCGCTCTCGTGTTCCGTATTCACCGAATCCCCCCCCTCCCCCGCAGTCGTACGCGATCCAGGGGCTGCACCTCCGGGCCCCCGCGCAAGTTTTCCCGCGTGAACAGCGGAACACACGTTCGGGACCGCGCGCCAAGATATGACGGACCACGTCGTCCGGCCGCGACAACGGACCGCGACGTGATCGGCAGACGACCGCTTCATGTCGGACGTCCGACCGCACCGACGGAGCACGTGGATGATTTGTAAGTGACCGGATGTGCTCTATTATCGCGCGGGACGCGACGTTGTCCCATGCGTATTGTTTATATCTGTTATTATCAATATTTTTATTGTCGTCGCCGCACCGTTGTCCGAACTCGACGAACTTAGCAGTGCGGTGAAACTCTTGCGTATCGTCCATTCGGTTTTGATTTTTTATATTTTTTGCGTTTTTTTCCCCTACGTAAACGTGTTCCGGGACAACACTACTATTATTCGAAAAGTGGCGTGTTTTCGGGGGGAGGGGGTTCCATGAGAAAAAAAATTAAAGTTAAATAGTAATAAATTACTTGCTACGGAGGTGCACTAAGAGGGAACATACATTTATGTCATATGGTCGTAAATAACTCTTGATTTGTATTCATTATATTGATAGAATAATATAATTATTAATTCATACCCTATATACATTTTTTATAGTATTAAAAAATCGTTTATTTTTTTAGAAACATTTAAACCCCTCTTTCACTAGAAAATCTGAAAATATGCCACCGCATACACATGTATAGCACTGTGCAGGAACTCAAGTCAAATGTAACCAGTGTTTACGACGCACGTAATGGTATTAGATTTTAATGGCCACTGAACGTAGTTTTTCTCCACTCACTACTGTACAAATTCGGTGTTCGGAAAATTAATTGATTCGTAATTGTTTACCAAATAAATGTTAAACTCTAAAATATAATAACATTAATGGAGTTTTAGGTTTTGGGTTTGGTAGGGTGTTTTAGTGAATACTTAATGTCACGTATTTCATAGTTTTTTTTATAATTTTTTTTTTTATTTATTTATTTTTATAAAAAAAACTTGAGATGCATAAAATTATTCTTTAAACCATTAGTTTTTATTATTACTTATTATTATTACTTTCTATTCAAAAATAGTTTAAATTTGGTAATTTCATATATTTTTTTGTAATTTATAGAGTTTAATTGTATTAAACCTATTTAGTTTTTTTTTTCAATGCTTTCAACAGTTGTAATAGTTCCAACGCCACGTAAAAATGCTATAATCGAATTAATAGGTACGAGTATTACAGCAAACTTGTACACAACAGTTTACCATTGTACTCCATAAGACATTTGGATAGTAAGAGAACATCCAAGGGAGTAATTATAGAGCTTTTATAGTTTTTCTTATGTATAGTTAATAAATCTATACATTTTTTCCCAAAACGAGTTTTATTAAATATTCCAATGTTCAGTTTTCGGCGTATCTATTAAGTTTAATGTATTTACATCTCGGTTATAGTAATTTACTATGTATGGTTTTGTATTTATTTAATTTTTTCCTTTTACATTATAAAACGTGTTATTTGCACATCGCTATTATGATCTATACGAGTATTTACTCATAATATGGATGGGCCTCAGGAGCACATATGATGTTCATTGTGATATAAATCGATTTTACGCAGTCTATCGAAAATAAAAAATGAAACGCAACCAACCCTTAACTACTTCTTATTTCCTTTGGCCACGGTGGAAATCATTATCCATATCCGCACTTCCGCAGACCTTTGTATGGAATGTCATTATTTACGAAAATATGAATTGATCGTAAAAATAACATTCTCATAGTGTACAGTATAAAGCATTTGAATTGCAACAAAAAATGTACTAACACGGTAAACACAGTAAAAAACATAAATTACGTCACGTGGAGAACAACGAACGACCAAATAAAACAATAACAAAAAACGAGTAGCCAGACTAAAGTCATCTCCGCGATGCATTTTATTGTAAGTATGTATTATTGTTTAATATACCTGATATTTGTTGGTCATTGATGATTACTATTTTTATCCACCGTACAATTTATTGTAACAATTAATATTTAACAGATTTTTTTTTTTGCTTATTTTTGTTACGAAATGATCCGTATGATATTTCTTTTTAAGAATCATTAATTCAATACAGGATAATTTTTGTTTTTCAAATGGTTTTTGATGCATTGCTTATAGATTTAGCAGTAAACCTGCAATACAATTTATATTATGGGGTGAAGTAAGGTATTTTCGTGACATAGGCAATTTTGTGATATAATTTATTGAACGTATAATGTAATTCCTTATTACGCAATTGACTTGAAAATTAAATTGATTCTGGAAAACAGTCATTTTCTTGGGTACACTATTCATTCATTACAGATTATACTTTCAATTACTATTTAAAATTGTACTAAATGACTTATGATATACGAATGTATATTTTTATTTATGACGTGACCTTGAAATGTATAAATAAAGTCATATGTGCAAGAGCTTAAAAAAACAATTTACAATAAGCTGTAATAACGTGAGAGTAATTAATAATTGTTATAATATTACCTTTTATTTATGTTATGTTAAAGATATACTGGAATTTAATTGAAATAAAACAAAAAATATATAAAATTTATCTAATGTTTAGTAAATATTTTTGTGCGAAGCACAAGTCTAATGAATACTTTTTTCGTTCTTGATGAGCTATGTATATGAAATAAACTAAGAATAAATTATATTAACGCACAATTATCTATTTAATATGTTAGGAAGACGAATTTTGAATCACGTTAATTAAATTTAAGTAATTTTGGTTAATGTTTTCAAAGATACATTGCATTGGGTTGGTCGATTACACTGAAATACTATGAATAATAGTTTCGGTTTAGGTACACTCGTTTTTAACAAAATATATTTTTTTATATGATTCATGTCCCTTGAGTATTTTGTTATTTTGATATGTAAATCATTCAATTATAGCCATTAAAATATACATATTATGTAGATTTTTGATTTATTGATTTTTCATATTGGTATTATATTCTTATTCATTATTGTAAAAATCACAAAGGTCAATTATCTACGGGATTAAAGTACAGTACCTATCTAACCTTAGTAAACATTTTGATGTTTTTATTAATTATCTTAACTACATTAAGTTGTATAGAAAGCTTTCTAAAATGTAAACATAAAAAAAATGAATGAAGGTTACTGCGTTGACTGTAGAGCTGTACTCGTTTCTAACCCGTTTTCCATTTAATCGCATCATTTGTTTGTAACGATGTTGCAGTTCTTATTTTAGTTACTTCCTTATAAAATACTACAGTTGTATTATTAGATAGGAATATTTAGAATAAAGATAGAAAAATTATTTTAATTCTGTCAAATTTAATTAAAATATTTAATATATAAACAGTACGACTGATAAACTAGGTTATAATTGTTCATATTATTATTCACTGAGGTCGTTGTTTCAAATTGTACATCATTATATATAATCAGTATACTATGTAGTACATTTTATTACTGTGTACTTAATTATCGAACAAATTGCACATACACAATAATTTACTATTGTGTTACAAAAATATTGCGAGTATGTTTAAAAATATGTTTCGCATACGGTTTTACCTACATTGAGGCGTTTTAAGAATGTCGTAATATAATAAAACTATTTGTTTTCTGTGAATTTGAATAAGAAATAATAATTCAATCAACAACAGTGTAAGTTTTTTGAGACCCCATAGCAACAGTTCAAGTTTTTCAAGATACCATAATAACAGTATTCCTGCTAAGAACAATTATTTTATTTGTACCCCAGTAAAATTTGTTGTTACAAAATTCTACTAAATTAAGTCACACTATTCATAATAATTAATTAATTAATTAATAATTATACTTAAAATAATGTCGGTTTTAATAAATTATCATTGGGTTTTAAATAAAATTATACTAATTTATGTATACGTGCCATACTAGATGTCAATACATAATCTAGTGTTGAATGCTCAAATTTTTTTTAGTTGGATTAAAATATTTTAGTTTTAATGTAGCTAAAATAATTAATAACAATGTAATTTATATTCTAAAAGTTACTGTTATTTTTTCTATTTTATTTTTTGCTTTCTAGTATATATAAAGAATAATTTAATTTAATTTTTAATGAACGATATATATATATATATACAAAATAAATCATTGCATAATTGTATTTTTTTTTTTTTTTGTTTTACTGATATATATTATTCAAAAGTTATAAATTATAAGTGTGGTATATTATTAATATTTAATTCTGGTGTTATATTATGAAAAAACTGATATCGTCAATTAAATATGTATAATTTGTGTTTTATCAAAATTAAATTAATAAATAAGTATTGTTTAATAATCATTAACCTAATATAAAAATAACAGTAAATTCGTATTATTTTAATGGTAAAATTATTGTGGTATTGTATTTACATAACTTTTTGTTGAAAATAGATGGATTAGGGGGAATGCCAACTATTATGCAGAGACCGTGTCAAATAACAAAATGTCATTTTGGTTTGGAGTTTGATGGAAAAGAGGTAGTAAATCTTTTGTTTTGTTTTAGCAAACATAACATTTTGTCATAATTTTGTAAAAAACGTGTTGAAAACTATTATTTCACAGATAATAATGATAAATTAACTCATTTCGTTGAAATATTTTTTACATTTTTATTTTACAATATATTGAATCGAATACATTTTTTAATAACAATTTTATCAACTAAAAATTAAATTTATTATGAATTTAGTTATTTGATTAAATTTTAGCTAATATAACTAAAATAAAATAAACAAAACGATTATTTGTGTACACACAAGTATTTATTAGATTTTGAATAGTTTTATTAGATTATTATTACGATTTATTTTGAATACTATAATGTTATAATATTTTGAATTTAATAATGATTATAAAAAATTATGCACTGATATTATATTTTATATTGTACTATGTCATTAAAAATGGCTTTGTACAATAATTAAATTAAATTTGTAAACAGTTTTATTAGATCGTATATTTTTCTTATTTAATATTCATTAATAGTGAAATTTATTGTTAAAAAATCTGAATAATTTGGTAAAAATAAAATAAAAAAATAAAATACAAAAGTGTGAAATATGTATTCATTTACCTGACAAAAAGTATTTTTAGTATAATTTAAATATATCAACCAAATAAAATGTAGTTGAGATTACTGAAAAATATTGTGTTGGTATACATTTTATTTACTATTCTTAATTTTTTTAATAACTATTCGAGAGTTATTGATATTTTGAACGAAAATAATCTATGTTTTATCATGTCTTATATTAATAGAAAAGAAACAAGTTTTGAGAATTTTTAATTACCATACAAAGTGATTCTTTTTTCGGGAAAAAATATAATTATTAAGAAATTAATAGTGCTAACTGGTTACTTTGGTACCAATTAGAGTCCAGGTGTTCAGAAAAAAGTTACAAGAAAACAAAATGAACAAATCCCATAGGTAATGATGATGCTATAAAGTGAAACTTTTTTATAAAAATAAGAAATGTTAAAAGAAAAAAATTTATATTTAATAATATTAAGTATTAATAAAAAATAATTTAGAACATTTTTCTTGTATATTCTATACCTGTTTAATTTTTAAATTTAGCTTTTTTTCGTAGATATTTTTTTTGAGAATTTTTTTTGTACCAATATTTGAATTATTGTAGTCTTATAATTTTATTTTTAAATAAAATTTTCTTCCATTTAAAATTGAAAAACCTTTTAAATTATTCTGAACCTATTATCTTTGTATTTTCGATAAGAATTAACAATGGTTCATCATATTTTGAAATTTGGTGTTTCATATCATATTTATTTAATAAGCTTCTAATCCTTTATCTTATTGTTCCAGTTTATAACTAAAAACTAGATACACTCATAATAGGTCACAGATTATGAAATGTTATTTGATATGATTATATAGATTGTAAATGTATATACGAGTAATTCCCGAAATATGACATATTAAATATCTTGGCTTGATGGCATAGGCATGTGCATCCATGGTGTACCTGTGCACTCTTCAGTATATTATAAATGGGACTCTAAAAATTAAGTCTAAAAGTAAATGGCCCATATTTGAACTGTAATTTTAACTCAAATGAAATGTAATTTATTCTAAAATATTTAGTTAAAAACCAAAAGATGAATCAAAATAGAAAAATAAAAAAAAAAATGTATTAAATTGTCGTGCAAAAACTTATTATGATAATATAATCGCTAAAATTGACTACAAAAGTATAAATTATAAATAAGTGAAGCAATCTGAGAAGTATATGTATATGAGATTCGAGGTAAAAATATTTATTGACTCATATGCTACAATATCAAATAAACATTAAAGTTATGTTCATTTAATAATTTGAACATTTTAATCTATTAAATTTACCTAAATGTTTTCTTTAGATAAGACCCAAAATGATTGCAGGGATCCCTGAAACACAGGTCTGCGCACGCCTATGATTAATGGTTGTTAAAGGTTTATAAAAAATAATTAATATGAATTATATTGTAAATGTATATAAGTACGAGTATATTCCTGTATTTCTAGTTTTTTTTTAACAATGCTTTCCACATTAAATTATTGTAGTTTATTCAAATTAATTGAAAGTTAAATTTAGTTTTCTTTAAATGTTAGGAAATCACTATTTATAAAGAAATTTAAATAATAAGATATTTTAAAATAAATACATATATAACGGAAAGAATTTAAATTGTTTATCAATTTCTATCAATATCTAACAAAAATAAAATAAATATTTTATTTTTATTGTTTCTTTCATTATTTTATATAGAATTTGTTATTCTTAACGATTTCCGAGTGTGTAATAAATTAAACCATTGAAGTTTTAAAAATGTACTTCGTAGTAACCGAGTTTGAAATGTTTGTATACTTTCCAAACAGTTCCGACCTTTTCCATTCAACAATGAAAAGGACTGATGTGCAGACAGATGAACAAAAATAGCAGATTATTTTACAGTTATATAAACAATAGATAGGTACAATTTTATTGACTGATTTCAAAATCATTAGTTTATTTTTTATTCAATTAAAGACTGCATACCACATACATGTAATCTCATTTTTACTTCAGACTTTAATGTTTTATGTTTATACAACTTTGCTTGGTTTTCATTATTTATAATTTAAAAATAATTGAAACATTATATTTATAACATGTAAGGCAGTGGTTCTCAAACTGTGGTACGTGTACCCCTTGAGGATACTCGAGATTTTTTAAGGGGTACGAATCTGGCAACAATCCTTTAAATTTAAATTATTTATGTGGAAAAGGTTATTCAAGTTTAAAAGTAAATATAGAAACAAATTAAATATTGAAGATGATTTAAGATTGTACTTAACTAAATTAGAACCCAATATTGATCAATTGTGCTAACAAAAACAAGCTAGCCCTTCTCACTCATTTTTTTTGAAAGTAAGCTATTTTTGTTTTTGACATTTTTTGTGTATTATTTTTTAATGAAGTAAAAATGTTATTTTATATGTTTTTAATTTTTTTTATATTTATTTTAGTTTTTCTAATTAAAAAGGGGTACCCAAAAAAGTTTATTGATAAAAAGGGGTACAGTGTTTATAAAAGTTTGAGGATCCCTGATGTAAAGTATTATATTTAATAATATTTTAATTTAATACCTAATTTTATCAATTTGTGTAGAAAATAATAATTAATAAATTATGAATGATCAATCACTAGGTATATGTTTATTTATTACTTTGTAACTTTTATTACATAAAATTAATAAATCAACTGGATGTTATTTACTTGAGTATATTGAGTATACTCTTTTTTATTTTTTGTTATGAAATTACCAAATATATTTTTATATTATTTTTTCATTTTAGATATTATTGTGAACAATTGGGGACTATTAGTATCGAGACTGGAATTTAAATGTAAAGTTTCCTTTACAATTCAAGCTTTTTCGCGGACTATTTTACCGAAACACATAGTATAGAATCCAGAAAATATTTTATTTATACTTATTTAATTAACTACCAACATTATTAAATAAGAAAGATGAAAAACTTAGTTTTTAATTATTTATGGGTTAAATTTTTAACTGAAATATTATTCGGCATCTTAAGATAAACATACTATGATCTAAATTAATTTTTAGTTGTTGAATTGTAACTAATAATTAATCAAGTTTTTATCTTTTTGTTTTCAAGTATAATTGTTTTTTTTCTTCTATAAATGTATCTTAGACAATTCATATTCGCTGATACTAAATATTTTTGAAAATGTTAATAATTACATTTTAGACCAATTTAAAATGTAATAATAACTCAATTTTTTTTATTTTCCTTCAGATTTAAACGAACGAAAATTAATTGTATTTATACTATAACTATCTCTTTCACCTGATTCCACTGAATCATCGCAAGTATTAATACTTCCTAAAAATTGGAATATAAAGTGATTTAACTATGAATATGCATATTCAATTCATTATAGTAATATTCCTGAAAAAATGCTTGGTCCTACTAAAAAATTATTTTAATTGTATTTATTTTTTAAATTTAAGAGTATTTGTTGACATTATGCCCATAATGCGAGATATTATATTGAATAAGTATTTAAAAAATATTTTTACATACAAGTATAGTTGTACAGTACAACATAATTTCACTCTTGTGAATAGGAATTAAATTAATTTTTACAAATTTTTCTATAATAATAATTGTTTATTTGTAATACTCATATGTAAATCTTATTCATTTTAAAGAAAAATTATCGATGCGAATTTAATGAAGTATTTCTAATCGTAAAAATGTCAGTTAATTATTTGAATTTTTCATAGGTGCTACATTTTAAATTATTTATAAGATTTACTGAAGTAAGCAAAATATATCAAGCTGCTTCTAATGGTAAATAAATAATATATTTATGTATACAAGCATATATCTAAGTGCGTGAACTGTGTTTAACCTGTAAACGCCGAACATGATACCAAAACTACTTTACCTGTCATGGCAACCATCTAAGAAAAAGTGATTGTCACCCTATTTATATGATAAACACGTCAGGTAGTAATCAAATCGAAAACTCCTATTATGTTAGAGCAATATCAAAATGACAGAATAAAATATGATAGAATGGGCAAAGAGATTTCATAGACAACGTGTCAATATGAAGGCTTAAAGTAAGTTTTCAAAAAAAAATATTGTGTATCAGATCAACGCAATGTTTATAGTCGGGGAAGGACAGAGTATAATAAATCAAAATAATCTATCAGGATGGACAGCTCAATATATTTAATATACTTTTCCATAAATTCTATGAGCTATTTGACAAACAATGACCAAAAAATATCATTCAAAGATCGAATGTAAAGTATAAAAAAATTCTACATGTTTTATTTCACGAATTTCTTGATTGGTATAACATCTTAACATATTTTTTCCTCTTACTTTAGAAACAGAGTTAAAGTGAAAAATAAAACATATAGTAAATTAAAAGAATATTTAAGTTTCATTGGTATTTACTGAAAACTTTTGAGTTCAATATAATAGCTATGGTATTAGTAGTTGAGACATAAAAATGAACAAATTATTTTTTGTAAATTTATCTTTTTGAACAAATTATAATAAAACTATAACAATAACAGAAATAATAATTATAATAAAAATATTAATAAGAATTATAATAATAAAAAAAATAATAACTAAAAATAAGAAACATTATATAGAGTAGTTTCTTTTATCTTTTATTTTTTCTAAATAATTTGTTTTTTTTTTTATAAAGTACTTGAGTTGTGGGTATGTGATCTAATAATTGTCAGAATTCAAAATATCACAATTAACTTCATTTTTCATTCCCACGTGATTTTTTTAAATCTACTTTTTGTATTTCAAGTTTCCAGATTTGAATTTAGATAGAAATTATATAAATATATATATATATACTAAACATTAATAAACTGGATATTTAAAGATTACAAAGCGTATTAAAAATGTGATATCTTCAATTTATTTACGTTGTTTTGTTGATTTATAAAACAGTTGTGTTGCCTACATATTTCATATCACCTAGAAAAACATTTCACAATATTCTGTCTCTGATGTTTTTATTATTACCTCGAATGATTAACATTAAATTGATAGCATTTTGATTTTTGTTAAATAGAAATTTTATAATATTATATTACCTATGTATAAAATAATCAAGTTTATGGAAACATATACTTTATGACAAACTTGAATGTTTCAATAAATTATGTGTTATAGGATTTTCGAGTTACCAGTAATAATAGATATTAGTTTTGACTTTGGAGTTGGGTGTTAAATCTTCCTAATTGTTAAATTCGTTACTGTAGTCTTATTGATTATTATTTCTATTATAGTTATCAAATTGCTCCAGTTATCTTAATATTTATCATTTGATTCTTGGCTTTTATTTTTATTCTTTCTCAAGATGTTTCACTAATTTATATAGTAAAAATAATACAATACCTAATTAATATATTTTAGTTTAAAATGTATTAAATACAAGACATATTTTTATATAAAACTATAATCATTAATTACAAGTAATACAAATTCTGTTATTTTTATAAGAAATGATTAGGTAGGTAGTTATTATTGATATATTACAATGAATTTAAAACAATTTTGCTTATTTTTATATCCAGAAAAAAAACTGTTGATTGATAAATATACTTAGTTTTTGTAAAAGTCTACACAAAGAAAATATGATTAAAATAAATTTTATTTTTCGCACAGGAAGTCATAATTTTAGATTAAAATCTAATGAAAAATAAGTTAATAAGTTAATGAAACAAATAATTTTCAAATTATTTATACTGAACGACTTCTTCTCCTTCACCTTTCTCCCAACTATTTGGGGTCGGCCATCCTTGTCCTAAACCTCTACTCGTCTCGATTTTCTACATCCCCTACGCACACACCAATAGCCCTCATATCATTCTCAATCATATCCAACCATATTTTATTTGGTCTTCCTCTTTTAGCTTTAACATTCATCTTCATAATAACTTTTACTGCATTTGTTTCCTCTCATCTCATCACATGCCCAAACCATCTCAGTCTATTTTTTCTCATTTTGTCCGCTATAGACACTACGCAAATAT
This sequence comes from Sipha flava, assembly GCF_003268045.1. NCBI lineage: Eukaryota > Metazoa > Arthropoda > Insecta > Hemiptera > Aphididae > Sipha > Sipha flava. The sequence continues at coordinate 2,165,901 of NW_020273171.1, read as the reverse complement.
ATGCTCTCACATATTTGTTCCTTATTCTATCTTCTCTTATCACTCTACTTATCCATCTAAGAATTCTCATTTCCGTAGCACTCATACACTGTTCTATTCTCTTGTTAACCATTTATAACATTATGTAAACCATTTATCATAGTTGGTCTCACTACACTCCTGTAAAATTTACTTCTCAGCCTCATTGGAATTCTCTTATCGCATAAAACTCCAACGCTTTTTTCCATTTCATCCAACCACACATAATTCTATGTTTTACATCCATACCAAAACCTCCATCCTTTTGTTCAAATAATCCTAAATATTTAAATTTCTCGACTCACCTATCACATCACCACTTATTGTCATTGGTCTCTTCATACCCTCAACTTCCTGGTATCTTCCTTCATAGTCGTATTCTATGTACTCTATTTTATTTCTACTATTTCTTAATCTCTTTCCTTCAAAAGCTAACCTCCACTCATCCAACTTATTGTTCATTTTTGCCCAATTTTATCCTGCCAAAACTACATCATCAACAAACATCATTCACTACAGTACCTTGCCCTGAATGTCTTTTGTAGTTTCATCCATTACCACAGAGAACAAATAAGGGCTTATAGCTGACCCCTGATGCACATCAACTCTTACATTTAGATCTTCTCTTATTCCACAAAAACTCTTTACACAAGTTCTCGAGTTTTCATACATTTCCTGAATCAAATTTATATTTATTTTTGGGAACTCCTTTCTCATTAATACCCACTTTAAAACTTCTCTTGGCACTCTGTCATACGCCTTTTCTAAATCTATAAACACTATGTATAATGTTTTCTTATTTTCCCTAAACTTCTCTACTAGTTGTCTAACCCAAAATAATGGCTTCATCGTCGATTTTCCTGGCATAAAACCAAATTGATTTTCTGATATTGATGTTTCATTTCTTATTCTTTTATCTAAAATAATTTTCCAAATCTTCATACTATAACTCATCAGTTTTATTTCTTTATAGTTCTCACATTTCTGTATGTCTTCTTTGCCTTTAAATATTGGTACATTAAAACTTTTTTTCTAATCTTCTAGCACTTTTTCCTTTTATTAACACTTTATTAAACAGATCTTTTAACCATCTAATGTATACATCCCCTAAATTTTTCCACACCTCTACAGGTAATTCATCTGGTCCAATCGTTTTTTATTTTTCATTGCCTTCACCTCAACCTTTTTTCCTCCTCACTAACTAAACCAATCAATCTTTCATACCATGAAATACTCTCTAAAGGTTCTTTTGGATACTCCTCGTTCATTAATTTCTCAAAATATTCTTTCCATTATTTGTTCACATCTCCATCATTTGTTAACAACTTCTTATCATTATTAATAATAGCTATAAACTGCTTAACGTAAATATGTAAATTATATTTGACAATGTTTAAAATATGCGTTTTATATATACATCGTTAAAAATCAAGATGTGTAAATAGAACAATGGGTTTATCCTTGAAAGATTATAAATATGGGTTTTCAGAAACAAATTTCATAAATGTATTAAGTAGTAAATTGATGTTAAAATATAACGGTTAATATTGTACATCACCTACTTTAATAAATATAATATGTGATTTTATCAAAGTAAAACGTATGATCGCCTGTAATCGACTAGAAGTATATATGTCCAGTGTAATTTTGCATTAATGTATGCATACAGCTTCCATTTGATATAATGTTATTAAATTCAAAGTGCTGCCTACTTTAAAAAAAAAAATCTTATATTATGTGTATATTTGTTTTTAATTTTGTTGGATTATAAATTTGTGGTATACATTTTAATTAGATGTAAGTTTAAGTCGGAACGACATATTCATACGAAATTGAATTTCAATATTAAAATGTGGAAGGAATTTACACAACAAAAAACTCTTGACAAATAATATTTCTCGAAATAAATTACATGAAACATGACTTCTTTCTTAAGCATATAATAGTATAAAGCCAAATTTTACAGTTGCAAGTGTCATCAAATTATGATTACCATTAAACCTCTAAAAATAAATAATAACCACAAAAACACTTGACAATGGTATATAAAGAGTTTAAATTCAATTTGTTCAAAAATGTTATGAAATGCGTTTCTGTTAAAAATACGTACATGCAAAACGCTTTATGATACATACAATTATAAATCATTTGGACTTTTTTTTATTTAATTGTATAAAATAATATATTTCAATTGTTTGATAGTATATTATGTATTAAAAGAAAATTATTTATTGTTAAATTTAAATCGCAAATATTTTTGTTAATTTTTAGAAACACCATTATAGAGATACAAATAATGTTAATTATTGGTAATATCCTAATAAATGTACATGTGAATAATTTACTCATGTTGCCTATTTTTCTTATATCTTGTATGTAATTCATATTATGCTACTTATGAATTTAACATACGTAAAACTATCATTATTTTTTTTACAGTTTTTACTTTAAATAATAGTTTTAATTTTCTAATTGGCATTACATGTAACAACGTATAAATTATATAAAATAATTATACAGATAAATAATGTATATTAATTTAAGTATATATAATATATCTAGGCAAAAAATACATATACATATATATATATATATATATGAATGCATATGACCGAAAAATTCGGAAACAAAATTATGTTAACAGTTTCAAACAAATATCATTTTTACTGTTGAACAATTCTAATTTATATTAATAAATATTATTTTATTTAAATTGTGTAGTTAAATCAAACGGGTATCACTAAGTTCCGAAAGTTAACATTACGTCTTATATGTCGGTATATTATGTTCACTACATGCACTGTGTATTATGTGAGAATACATTTTATTTGTAAAATATAATAAATAAAATGCTAATCGAAGTAAATTGAATTTAAATGTTTTTTTTATTTTTATCCCACTGAAATTATGAGATTGAAAACGATATTTTAATAAACATTGTTGCTTGAACGAATACCAAATTATTTATTTTTTATTCATTGTATGAAATCTTTGTAATTAAAATAAAATTATCAAATGTGGGCTGATCGATTTTTATCTGAGATAATTTTTGTATGCTTTTAAATTGTATATAATCTTTGCAGTATACACTTATACCTCACATACAGATTCCAAGTCCATCCAACTATAAAATTACAATGCAATATTCAACAGAGACTATGTTGCTATATAGAGTGAAATAGCACATGCAGTCCATATTCTAAAGTAATTTGTTATTTCTGCATAAGAGGAATACTAGAAATGTATTTATGAAAACGGTGTATTTTTAAAAATATACAAGAGGAATGATAAGAAAACAGCGGCTGAATTGTTAGTGAATATTATTTGAAAAGTTTTGAACAGATATAAAAATAACATTTATAGGTACTTTGAACGGAGATCGATCGTCGTGGTTTTTAAAAATTATTCATACATTTTTCTTGCGTAATTTCGAAAAGCTTTGTTCGCATATTTTTTTATATTTATTCATTGCTTGAATTATATTGTTTATATACCTATTATTATCAGTTTATTAGCTAAATATACGATTTAATAAATCAAAAGACTTTTAGGTAATAATTTTCAAAAACTAAATGACAGTCGAGGTGATACTATTATGGATTTTTATTGCTATTTTGTAAATTATTAATCGAATACTTGAATACCAACTAAATAACTATCTTAAATTTTAGTTGGATGTATAGAAAATAGGGTCATTAAAAAATATAAGAACAAAAACTGCTAATTTTTTCAATTTGTTTAGTTTAAACTTTAAATTACTATGATTATTACCAAACTATTAGTCCTTATCTATGGTCGATATATGTCAATCGAAACGTTTAGAAAATATAATTTTTTGAGAATTTTTACTAAAATTAATTATAATTTATAATGTAAATTTTGAATTTAAAAGTTGAGTTCTTTTATTGCAATAAGAGATAGGATTAAGAACTGTTATAAATTATTTAAAAAAATTCTTGTTTTTTCGATGATCAAACAAGAATTAATTATAATTGTCTTAACAATCGTTAACTTACTAGTGTAAAATATGGTGAAAATATATAAATTTATATAATGAAAATATTATTTAGTTAATTTATTAAGATAATTAGTAAATAAATAATGAAGTTAATGGTTTAGTATTAATTTTTGATCTTAATTTAAACTCTTAAATTGTTTATGTATACTTTTGAATTTTGATTTATTTAATTTATTTCTATCTTAAAAATAAAAACAAAATGTATTCAAAGACTTAAAATATACCATTAAATTAAACCAAGTTCATTAAAATTTATTATGTGGTAAATTATTCGTCTCTCCTGTATGGATTTTGTTTAAAAGACAATTTTGTTTTTCAAATATATTTACCAATATCAGTTTTTAGTGTGACTATAGCTATTTTATTTCTAATAAATTAAAATTATTTTTATTAATGGGTGTGTTGTTAATTTATGTGAGATATCGTATGATGTCACTCACCCATGTTATATGGTCAACAAAATTATTGTTTGGTCACGCGGTGTTATAATAAATACAATAGTCAACATCTTGTAGATCACGTATCAAATCAACTTGAATTAGTTTGCAAAGTGTGTGTCTTCGACCTAGGACTTATTTCCTTTTAGAAATTTTTATCAATATTATGTGTTCTGTATGACGAATATAAGTATAGGTATATATTTTATTTAGTTTCAATTTATGATTTCGTATTTATACAGATAAAATTAAGATTACTTGCGAATGCGACATATTACACAAAATATAATACATTATGTATTATTAATATAATAATATTATTGTGTCGTTTAAATGTAATTTTACAGTTAATAATTTAGACTAGTTACAGTTTTTTGAATACCTGTTTATTATCATTGGTGTACGAACTGAATATTTTCAACATTTTAATACCATTAATTACATTTTAAGAGGATATTTACTTTTTATAGAAATTTATGTTTAGTTTTTTAGAATCAAGTAAATAAATATCATATTTTATATATTCACTTAATTTTAAAGTGTAAACTTATAAGTATATTTTAAACGTATCAATGTATATATTTTTTGATTTCATGTATTTATTTTTATACCGAATTATTTAATTTTTTTTTTTTGTGCAAATATTAACGATTTTTTACCATTCAAATCGTATATAAGTACTGGATTATCAATGGATTTAGTAAAAAAATACTTTTTAGTTAATAATGTTATGTAATATACTAATAAAAAAAGTATAAATATATATTCCTTTGTAACAAAACTAGTTAGTCGGTTATTAAATATTTTTCTAATTCATATTTTTTTGATAGGAAAATCATATTTTTCATTAAATATACATTTGTTTTTAGATACTTATAGTCATTTTTAATTATAAGATAATTGTATATATATTGCGTATATTATTTAACTATATTGTATTGAGAATGGGTGAAGTGAAATGAGTGGCTTCTATAATGATCACTGAGTAGATATTGTAACTCTGCCGGAAACAGTAGAAAATCCTTTTAGGAAACATGTAAAAATGTAATTAATTATCAGATATATATATATATTTTAATTTTATGAAATTGTAAATATGTAATTGCATGTGGTTATTTAAACAGTGTGAATAAGGATTATATAATGATAAAATATTTTTAAAATTATAAAATTGAGATTTAAATGTTAATAAATTTCGTAGGGTTTGGAAGATATATTTACTGAATGAAATGTATAAGAAACAACTGTTGACACAAGTACACTATAAACAATATACAAAAATACCTTTATAAATCAGTTTTAAGTGTAGTTAATTATAGTATCCTAGTCTGTCAGTATTAAGAGGTTATTGTTTCATATTGATTTTTCTATTTATACGAAATGGACACATTTTTCATTAATTTAAGAACTCGGTGCTTACAAAATGGGATTATAGAATTTTAATTATTTTAAATTATTCAAAAAGCATATGAAAAAGTATAGTTGACATTAATTATAGTATAAAAATTATTCACGCATTTACGGGATCGTATACTCGTTTTAGGGAAATGTTAAAAATATTTGTTTTATCGAAAAAGAATAAGTTTTAAAAGTCCGAAAGTTAAATTTCAACATTAATATTATGTGATTATATTTATATATGATTTTTTCTTATCTCTTATTTTTTATTTTTTTTTTATATAAGTGGCAGACATATATATACAGTATAGGTACCATTTTTTGTTATTGATTATCTTATATAATTGAAATAATATTACTCAATTCTTAAATAATTTAATAAATATATATATATTATAATTATTTATAATTAATAATCAATTTAATCATCAATCCACAGTATGTATTTTATTAAAATAACTTAAAATAAAATAATAAATCAACCATCAGGTTTCAATATTTTTTTTAAAGTGTATTTGATTTGATATAATACATTTGTTACATCTAACAATTTTAATTTAGTACTTGGTTTATTTAAGATATATGGAATAAAGTTTATCTATTTATTTTAAAGTTTACCAATAAATATTAGCAACCTGTTTTTCCAGTTCAAGCCATAACAAAAAAAAAAAAAAAAATTGTAAAGTTTTACAAGTAAAATGACATTATAAAATACTAGTATTATTAATTGTGTATGGATTTTTGGTTATATTTGTACAAGTGTTTAATCCATTTTTCCCGATACAACACAGTTTTGTGATACAAAAAATTTGACCCTACCTTCTCTTCACTGATTGTACGTGGTTATTTTTATCGGTGATAATCGTTTGTACATAGTACATAATTTTTTATTTGGAAACTAACAACTCATTTGCGTACAACGAAAAACTTGAAAACCAGCTAATACAAATTTTGACTTGAAAAATGGTGACTCGTTTGCATACAACTATTAATTAAATGTCATTCCCAATATCGACTTTTATTGTAACTTGCTGTGTCTTGTATGTGTATAAATGATACGATTTATCTTAAACATTTCGGTAAGATACACGTAATCCAAAAGTTTTTGATTAACTGAGGTGCGGGACGTTTCAGCTACGTTTTAAGTTATCATATTACCGTGTGCCTATTGTTTACTTGAACGTGTGATGGTATCAAGACACGAGTTGCCAATGTTTTAGTAATTTTATGTCGTGTAGTTCGTGTAGTTTCATGGATATTCAAATATCAATTGTTTCTTAACGCGCAGAGGAAACATTGTTTTAATATTGAAAGCGATAAGTATAGTGAGTTCTGTGTTTTAAAATCAGGTGATCTGTTATTTAGATGTACCAATAAAAAAATATACGATGTAAAAACTTTTGCTATAGTTTATGTACGCAAATGAGTCCTACGTTTGGGTTATTTATTGCAGATATTAACTATTCGTGTTATCAACTCAAATTGAGTTATACATTTGTACCCAAACGAGTCGCAAAAAAGGTAAATTATACGCTAACGGATATAGCCCCTTTTTATACACTCAATTGGACAAATTTTCTTGTTTTAATTAATTATTAAATGTTATTGATTTCATAAGTGACCTAATTATTTGCGGTAGACTGAGGAACAAATAAGAAAATAAGAACTATAGTAATTGTTGTGGAAAATTAGGTTATTGTATCGAAAGAAATTCTTGGGGGAAAAAATTAAACATCATTGTTTTTATAGAGCAGCAATGATATTTTAAGATTTTAAAATAAATTTCTACATTTGATATACATATATACATGTCTAAGGTGTAACAGACAGAAATATTTAAAAAATTAATGTCATAGCAGAAGTAATGTAAAAGTGTCAGAACTTACTGTGATACCCTGTAAATATATATATATATATATATATATTTACGCGCAATTCTTATTTTCGATTGTTTTGGTGCTATATGATATATTATAATTGCATACAGTGGTTCTCTAATCTGTGTACTAATTGTGGCACCTAGCAAATATCATCAAATGTGGTTCATTTTCGAGGACAAGAAAAGTATTTTCAAGTATTACGAAAATAATAATAAAATAGTACAAATATTTTGAATACTGATAGGACTAAAATGTTGCAGTTGCAATTCTATGAGTCTTATTTTAAATTATCTTATATATATTATAAATTATAAGCAATTAAATGTATACTTTAAATTAATTTTGAAATATTTAATTTTGTTAAGCTGAAGGAATAATAAATTAAGAAACTGAGAATCGAGAAAATAAGTTAAAAACTATTGAATATATAATAAAATATTAAAAAAATAAAATTATAAATTAGTAAATGGATAACACTTTAAATTAATATAAAAATAAATAAATAGTTTACATATGAAAATAAATAATCACTTAGACTGGAGTATTATTATATTTGTAAAGTATGAGTAAAATACGACCGGTTTCAAATTAAAAATTCATCATCAGGTTATATACAAAGTCAATAAAATAGTGACTCCAACGAGAGAATATACCTGTTATGTATGTATGTATGAATTTTTAATTCAAAACCAATCGTATTTTACAAATATAATAGTACTCCAGGCTTAATATTTATTTATTTATATATGTAAATTATTTATTTATTTATTTACATATTAAAATGATTTGCATTATTTAACAATAACAAATAGTTCTATGTGTAGCTTTATCTAAAATATTTCATAAATACCTATGTTATAAAGTATAGGAGATATATTCAAGTAATTTTATGTTTTCAGAATTATAGATATATACAATATATTTCATCTGCTATCGGCAACTCAATATTATTAAAATAAAAATGTCATTTAAGTATTAATTTATATAAAAATGTTTTCAAAACTTAATCCTCACTAAAATCGTTATTACTACGAACTATAATTCTTAAGATTAATTTATCAACATTATTGATTCGATTAAGAATTAAGATTTAATTATTATTTCTAAATTTATTTTTTAAGTTTATTCTAAGTATTTTTTAACTATAAAAAACTAAATATTGTTTGTTAAACGAAATTGTGTACATTTTTAATATGGAATTTATCATATTTTGCAAGCACACAGTGCACTTAAATATTTATAATATTTATAGTATTTTGTATAAGTAATTAAACTTTGTATGTTTAATATAAACTATTTTAAAAAATGTCTGTACATGTTTTTCTTAACCTTGTACTTAATATCATATTAAGCGTTTTATACAGTTATTATAATGTATATAATTACTTGAGTCGAGAATATTCAGTTAAATTAATTTTGGGCAATCAAATACTTAATAATAGTAATAAGATAACATTGCAGGTCGATGTGTCTTTTTGACCTTTATCTACACCTACCATGGCTACACATTGAATATTTCATATTCTGCAATACATTATGAAAAAAATCATAGCCAACATTACTAAATGGAACAATAAAAAAATAAAAATCAACTATAGTATAATATATATATATATATTATATTATTGTTGGATATATTTATAGAGATCGTTATTTTTTTTTCTAATTTAAAGTATATAACAGAGTATTTAATAAAAATTTCTACTTAGTATTGAATTTCGTAGTACTAAATTCAGTGACGTATAGATGTATTTTTATATGGTTTGGGTAGTTTTATTATAAATATTGTGAATATCAGAATTAATATAAATCTTGGTAAATAAAGAAATATAATAGTTCATTTTGTAGTTATATTTGGACGGAAAAAGCATCTGTCAATGGGACAGGTATACCGTATATTATCAAAACTGAGAATATATAGGTATAGTCCTCTTAAACTATCTAGAAGTTATGCTGACTAATGTTAAACTGATGAATATGATTTTTTTGCAATAAAAAAATCGTAAATTGTTTGAAATTAAAATACATGTCAATACGGAGAAATAAAAATAAAATTTGGTTATACGTAATAAAAATCGATAACTATAGATTGAGTTTTAACACTGTTTAGCATTTCCCTATCATCATGATGTCAACAACAAAAATAAACTTAAAAATAACAATTAAATTTTAATTCAGAATTGAATCAATAATACTAATGAATTAATTTTAAGAACTATAATTAATAGTAATGTATATTTCAGTGAGGTTTCAGGTTTTAAGATATTTTTACATTAATTAATATTTTAATGACATTTTACAAATACGACCGCAATGTCAGTGTGAAGTATAAAGTATATAATATTATTCTATGGTGTGAAGTAATATGTGTTTTCGTTTTATTTGGTATTTATTTTCGTTCAGTCAAAACTTATACACTAATATTTCAGAAAAAAAAATATTATTTGTTTTATTCAGCACTTACTTATATGATATTTGGTACTATAATTTGCTATTAAATTAATAATTTGCATACTACTATTGACAATAACAAAAAACAATGTCATAATATACTTTTAGATTCTGAATGAAATGGAATTTACGTTGGATTATTTATTATTATTTTTTCAGTCTGAGTACATGATTTTGACAAGAAGGATATTTTCTATTATCACAAACATAAGAAATTTCTGATTAGAAAAGTTTTCTAGCTGTTACTTTAAAAGAGGATCATTAAACGAATTATCTTAAATGTTTTGAATTATTGCGAAAAACTGATGAAAAGTTAGAATAACATGGCATAATTGACGACACATTGGTTTTCAATAAAATCGAATTTTTATTTTTATTGTAACTTAAAAAATAAAAATAAATTTCAAAGATTTTCCAATAAACAATATAGTTATTTAGTTAAAGAAATTTTATAATTTTTAATTATTTTAATGAAGTTTTTGTTGTTTATAAGCACTTATTATTTTAAATTTTCCCAAATTTTGGAAGGGTATTTTATTTTTTTGCAAACGTTTGAATATTAAAAATTCCTTGTACATTATTAAGAAACAGTGGCGGTCAAATGATTTTGTCATAGCTATATATAAAAATCTTTATTTTTAAACATGGAAATTATATTATATTAATGATATTATTAATTATTATTAATGATATTTATATTATTAAATCTATTTTTTTGGTTTTTTTTTGTCAATTCGTCCAGTACTTCGTCTACAGTTATATTGAAAACCTTACGATGAACAACCATAGTGGTTAAACTATTGATATGACTCTAAAATAATATAATATATTATGTTAAGCAATAAGTACTAAATTTAAATTTCATTCATTATAAATTCATTATAAATAAACTATAAAGGAAATGATAAAAATCTAAAAAGTTTGTTTCAATTAATATTTTAATGTTTTATGTTTTAACTGTTAATTTTATTCGAGCCTAGAGACTGTATAATAACTAATAAGTACAGTATATTTATTTTTTTAAATAGAAAATAGATGAATACCTATATTATATTATGTATAATATGGATGAATTATAAATATTTAAAAAAAATGTCATGGGGTGGATCTATCCACCTTATCCCCCCCCCCTTTTGACCACCACTGTTAAGAAATTTAGTTCTACTATATCAACTATCTTGAGAAATATATATTGATCCACTCGACTTCTTTCATTAAAATTCGTTTTTTCGCTAGCAATGTTACATTGGTTTCAAGTTTAAAATATCAATAAAGTAATCATTGATTCATCCAACCTTGGTGTCTTACTCTTTATTTGTGTTCAATATTCTAAATTCTATAATTTTTAAACGTTTAATTTTTTTTAAATATCATATTGTCATATGATAAAAATATAAAAACCAGTAATTAATTGTACATTTTGATTTAAAAACTTCCACGCTTGTTATTGTTGAGTATTAATCTATTCTAAATGTACTTCTCAGATGCAATTAAAATACCTACTTTTTAATTCTAATACATTTTTACAAAAATAAAAAAATAACTTGAAGTTTGACAGTCAAAAATATCATCCATTTTTAATTATAATTATTATGATAACAAATCAATAAATAGTTATATTCTTTATTAATTTGAATTATGTTATTTATAATTACTTCGCTGATTACCAATATCTAGATGTAAAATATATCGTTTGATATTATGATTTATAATTTACGACACCTCGACAATATTTTTATAAATAATAAAGTAATGCAGATCGCCAATTATATAGTATTGTGTTTTATTATACAAAAAAATAAAGAGAACCTTAAAAAAATATTAATAATTCACTTTTTAACGTAAGTCTAATTATTTTGTGACCACGTTCATTTTAAAATATTAACAACACACTATTAATTTGTTTTCGTATTACGGATGTTGCTTGTGGTGGAGAGTTCGATATATTCTGTTTTTCTCTTTGAATTTATTTTCTTTATTTAAACACACACTTTTGATGACCGAAAAGAGCACGTTATAAATTTATGATGGAACGCTATTAATATTACAGCTTTTGCGCTCGCATATAATATATATATATTATATTTGTCATGTTATGTGTGTGTGTGTGTGTGTGTGTGTGTGCGTGTGTGTGTGTGTACTGTATACCGTACTCCGGATACCTGCGTGGCAAAGAAAATAATGCCCGCCTTTCAATCCTAAACGAAACCCGCGTGGTTATCATGTCAGGTTAGTTTATAAAAAATTACGCCAGTTCAAAGTTTTGAATCATGCTTGCCGGTATAATAGTATTTTTGTTTACCAAGGGGTGGTTTTCCTATATCGTGGTGCACATCCTCATCCTTTTTGTTTTCCACACAAGATTTCACATTATAATAATGTTCAAATCATAAAAAAAATGATAAAACGATAACTTTGTACCTCTGAAGAGTCCATGTTAATCACGATCAAATTGCGTACATATTATTGTAGATAATAGTGGCTGTGGCTTTGGTGACAGATTATTGGTGTATACATAATATGCGTTATCGAATATAATTTGAAGAAATATTTATAAGGAAGCAGTCTCCTTGCAGTACACGAGTTGGTTATCTCGATCATTTTTGACTTGGCGTGCGTTTATATTAAAACATTTTAATCATAATGTGCAGAGTTCACAGTTCGGTTAAGAGTTGTTAGTAGAGTTCAGGACACTTCTCGTAGATTCATTACTCAAATAATGTAAGAGTTATCCGAGCGAAATTGCAAAATTATTATCGTTTTACGTTTTTAAATATGCAAGTAAAATTTTATTTTTAGTTAGAAAAAAAATATTTAAAACATATAATGTGCAAAATAAAAAAATAAATAAAATACAGTTTTTAACAGAATTAGTTTAATTTACAAATTTAGTGTAGCAAAATTATTTTTCCCTTTTATCTATGTTGTGCAAAAAAAAAAAAAATAGCTGATTCAAATCATTTTATTTGTGCTCGGCCAAAGAATATAATATTATGATATTATATCAAAATATAGTTTTTATTTATATTCATAAAATTATTTATACAGTTATTATACATAAAAATACCTTGTTATGGATAGTTTTATTGCTTAGTTTGAACGAAATGATAAATCAACTGCAGTGTTAGAAATTAGTAAAATTCAATAATAGTATAATATTGGTATTATCCAAAATTATTACAAAATATGCAAAGCAAACTGTTGTATTTAAATCGGTCGTTTCGCAAAAATAATTTTTGCTAAATCTAGAATATTCTTCAATCATAATGAAAAACATGAAAATGCAAAATTCTAGGATCCTAATAATTAGATAATTGCCACTGAAGTACGTAGAAATCTCTGTAGTTTATATTTAATATTTTTTAAATGTCATAATTGATAAGTTTCTTACAGTTCATCAAGAAATGTTTTCAATCACATTTACATTTTTTATATAAGCTCATACAATATTAATGTAACCTAAATTATAACTCTAAAAAATCAAATAGTAAAATTTAAATTATAATATATATATATAAATTAAAATTGTGTGTAGCTTAAAACTAAAATAAATTGTATAAAATATCTTAATTGTATTTAAAGGTATATTTGCAAATCTAAAAACGTGTAAATAGTACATGCTATTGAATTCAAATGTATTTCTCATATCACAGAGTATTTGTGTATTGTATATTTATCACATCTTATTTTTTTAAATAACTATTTTGATTTCATAATTTGTCAAAATCACCTCAAAACTTAATATATTTGTGTTAATAAATCATCTACTGAGACATTTCTCCATTGTTTTACGCTTTTCATATGGTTCATGTAGAGAAATGTTTCAATAACGTTGAATCCTAACCTATTCTTCCTCTTAAAGCTTCTGAATTTGTAGATACATTTATCATTTCAACAATTCTCGCCACACATGGTCATTTACACACGGAGGACACAGATCATTTATATATATATATATATATACATTTATATCCAAAATACCGTGCTAGATATCATGTTAAAGTTTATATTTTTTTATTTTTTTTCTTATTTTTCATTCCTTTTTCTTACAAGTAGGGTTCATCTAAGTCTAATGTACTTGTATTTACAAACTTTCTAACGTACATATACACATCGTTCTATATTGTTTTATTAAAATAATTTTAATTAAATTTAATGGTAACTCAAAAGTATTATAAAACCGTATTATGTTTTATTTTCTAGTGTGGTTATTATTAATTTAGTTTAATTATTTTTTTTTAATGTAAGAAAAAATAATATTACAATCAAATAATCTAATTAGATATTAAATAACTTAACGGTATTTTAATTATTTTTTTTTAGAATCATTTAAATATAACATTAAAAATTATAGAATTATGTATTTTAGTTAATGAGTATGCTGAACGCATGAAATATTAATTATTATTATTCATATCCTATAATATTAATAATAAACTCAGTTGGTTAACGTGGAGTATTAAAATATTTGACTTGTCGTTAAAAATTATGGTAGTGACATGAATTATCAGTCAATTTTAAGAATTGGGACTACCAATAAAAGTATATAAATATTAAAACGGTTTGGTATCTCATCTTTAAAACATTAATAATTAATTTTAATTCAATTTAATAACCTATTATAATTAATAAATGTTAAACGCAGTTATAGTCGAGTAATATTTGGAAATAAATTACGAATTCCAATTCTAATATCCAATTTTAATTATTTATCACTTATAAAAAAAAAAAAAATGTAATTCTACAAAATGCATAAAGATCATAAGAGTTGAAAAATAATGAACAATTAATTGAAAGTTAACTGTAGGTGTTATAATATGTAATAAATCATAATTTTCTATTAAATTATAGTTAATAATTTTTTTAGTATTTTCTAAGTATTTGTGTAGAAAAAAATAAATATATAATATGATATATTTTCAGTGCTAAATAATTATAATGAGATAGTAATTGCTGCATTAAATATACAAGCAATTTAAATAATTTTGTCATTAATTATTATTAATTTTACACAACTAAAACATCTATTCCAATTATTTTTTTTTTTTTTTAAATAATGATAAATAATAAATATAATAAATAATAAATATAATATTAATAATAAATAATGAAAAATAATGATTATGATTTTAACCTCCTTGATTGGCCAATCAATAATTCATTATCAATAAATCATTACATTCAACATTTATCAATGATTTAATGTATATACACATTATGTATTTGAATAAAAAAATTCTTTATAATTTACATATTCATTTATTGTATATATATAAAAAAAAATAATTAAAATGCTACCGTTTTAATATTTACTTAGTATTTTTGATTCATTATTCGACTTTAAAATACAGTTACTTTTACTATAATTTGTTGAAAACTTGTTAAATCTATAACAAACGAGATTGAAATGATTTTAAATTTTAGTCACGCGCAATATTTTCGTTTAAGATAAAAGTATAATAGTGTAATTTCTTTACCAAATCTGAACCAAATCTTACCCAAATAATTTTTTGACAGTTTTTGTGGCTTCATTTTGTTGAATCATGTTTATTAGTATAACATTTTTTTAATAAACAAAAAGTGAATATAACTTCTACCAAATACAATTAAATGTATAATATAGGGTATATGATTTTATATTTAAAATTTTAATATCAAAATAATTTACACATTTTATAATTTAAAATTGTCTTATTTATTTAAAACAGTATTTGGTAAAACCCTATACTTTTGTATTTTATTATTAATAAAAATGTTTGTAAAATGTAAGAAACATACACCAGTGCTGTAAATCATTCAAAATACTTTTTAACTTACGATCAAACGAGAAAATAACCATTATTTTATCATTTATATAGAGTATAAATAATTGTACATCGATACGACGAAAGAAACTAAAAAATTCTCTTGACTTGAAGGTTCTCACTATAGTGGTTTACTAAAAGATTTCGAACAATAACATTATTGATATAATATTACTGATAAATTATAAAATTTCGATTATTTTTAAAAGATTTTTTTTGGATATTGCTGAATATCACTTAAAGCCCTTGGGAATCTTATGAATAAATTCTTATTGTTATCGTTTTATAATTTTTTTATAAGAGAATATTTTGTATACACATACACACAAATTTATAAATATTTATGCAGTATTTTATTTAATTAAAGCAAACAATATAAAAAAATATAAAGTAAAGTTATGGTTTAAAATGTAAAAATTATTCAACTAAGGTTTTATCGGATAATTTCGAGTTGGGTCCTAAATTTAAAAAATAGTATGAATTGGATCAGAACGTATTTTATTGAGTACATGAGTTGGGCCCTCATATATTTTATCGAGTACATGAGTTGAGTCCCTTTATATTTTATCGACTACATAAGTTAGGTCCAGCTTATTAGCGATACCCAGAAGACACCATATGGAGGTTAGTTAGAAAGTCTTCAAAAACATTTGGTTTATGTTATACAATGGTAACGGTCTGATGTAAACATTATTAAAATATTAAAATTACTAGTCAATTAGAATTTTTTTTGTGTGAAAAATTATTGAGTTGGCTTGATTTTAGATAAAATTTTAATTTATTTTTACTTTTATCAATAATAGTTTATTTATAATTATATAGATTAAATTACGGAAGAAATTTAAGACACACATCTTTCATTGGGAAAACATGAGTTGGGTAATTAAGATAACAACCAGATAAAATCATGGACACAACCGTGGACCCAATTCATGTATTATCAAATGTGACCATGGACCCAATTTGAGTATTATTAATTAACACCGCGGACCCAACTCGTGGTTTTTTTTAAGTAATAAAATAATTCGGGACCCAACTCAAGAGTTCCCGTTTTATTTAGTATTTTGTTATTTTAATTTTTTTTATACATATACATATACAAGTAAAATATGTAAATTTATCAAAAATGTCGGTAATATTCCACTTGGTTTTTTTAAACCCATCAATTAAACTGTATTATATGACAAATCAATTATTTTCAATATTCGATTTGATTGCCATTGTTGTAATCGATAATAAATATTTTCAGGCACTTGTTGAAAAGTACCGTCAACATAATATTTTATGTACTCTTCTTATACACTACCATGCTATGGTTATAGTGTTGTTCACGAATATTATTATATAGTCAATCGGTTTACGAATGATAACAGTTACCGTTTTTTGAGCTGTCGTTGGACATGTGTCACATTTATTAACCCTGTTTTTCTTACCGGTCAAATTATATTATTACAATAAAAGCTCTTTACAATTTAATGTCAACGCAAGTAAGGTCAATATAAACTCAATATTTTAACATTCAATAACCTATATGTGCACATATAATACTAATATTACAGTATTACTGTTTGTGGCCATCATGTTATCTGGCTATCAATATTAGAATCTAAGAAAGTTGATATAAATATGAATTGTATTTAGTGGTAATCCATTCTCGTATGGATGAGATATCATGTGGTACATTTAAAGAATATTGTTTACGATTTGTAAACTGTGCTGTTAATATTAATGATAATAAAAATACATTATAAATAAAATAATAAATAAGAAGATGGATAGACGGTATAAATGAGATATGGAATACGGCAGCCCATGGTGGGGTGGATTGGTAAGTAATAGCGTATGATAAAGAGAAATGGGAGGAGGTAATTTTGGCGGTAAAGATCCTCGATGGATGGTAAAGCCGGAAAAAAAAAATAATAATTTATTACTGAACCTAATATAAATTATTCTAATTATTAAATTAATTTAATGAAGGTTGTTAAATAACAAATGGTTGTATGATTTTTGTATATCTCAACCGAAAGAAAATTGGCGTTGGAATATTATAGGTGTGTACTATATGATTGTACTATTTGGTTCTAGATATCGAAATAAATTGAAATTACATCTCTGAATATGAATATAAATGTAAGAAATTTAAGTAAGTCTACCCAAAAATCCCGATGATTAATTTTTAAAATGAAAAAATCGATAATAGATGAGAATAGTTGATAAAAGTGTTTACATCTGATGCGCGGAATATATTTAGTACTTTTCGGTACTTTTTAAGCTATTTGCATAGATTTGATCTTGCGAATAAGCAGTAATGCATTTTTGAACTAATTATTTTTTTTAAATCTTTAATCTATACAGTATTTATCTTGTTTAGACTCTTTTTTTTTTTTTGTTTGTGCACTAGTATGATGTAATAACACATATGTATTATAAAATAAATATTTTTATTGGTCTGTACAAATATAATAGTCATCGGTTGATTGAATTTCATGGATTGAATACTATTTATAATACGTACAGTTATACAGGCGTAATATTCATAATAAAAAATGAATACATTGATGGAACCCTTGTGGTTTATAGCTATGCCGCAACAATAAATGCCGCGTTTAGTAACGGGGATTATATTTATGCACGTGAAATAAAACCATAACGGAAAAAATTAACGAAACAGCAATGGTTGTCTTCTTTAGAAAAGTATTTTTTATCAACACGACACACGCGATGAGATTAAATATAAAACAACATATAAATATTAACTGAGTATAGTCAATAGAAAATATCTTGAACCTTATCATACTTTTGCAAAAATACAACGAACACTATTTACGGTTATATTTTTTGATTTCTGATAGCGTTTTAATGGATTTTCTATGCTTTTCAAAAGAACGCGGTTACGATGTAGTCATATTGTGTTATCTATGTATGTATACATTTGATTCGATCGTCGGAGAGTTTTTTTTCATATGTTGATTGATTTTTTTTTTCTTGTCTAAATCGCCCGCGGTTAACACAATAATTTTATTTTATATCGTTTAAACGGGCTAGTGAGAAGCGAAAACAATGGCGGATCGCGCGCACGGTACGCCAAAATCCGCAGATGCACACACTCGCAAAAAAAAAAAAAAAAAGGAGCGAAATAACAACCACAATAAATCTGTTGTCTTCCGCACGATTACTTCTCCACCTCCTTTCGCCGCCGTCAGTCGGTCACGTCTTTACGTGACAGTGGTGCAGTTGATCGTACACAGACGTGCCGCGTCCGCTTACGCTCTCCGACTCGCCTGCCGGCCGGACCGTTTAGACGGTTCTCCGGTGCGGTGCGCTCCCGGCACTCCGGGCCAGCGGTTCTTCCATCATCGTTTGCATTTTTACGGTACGCGCGTGTCGCAAACGAGAACATATCGCATACATTTACGTTTATCATCCGCCCGGCAGTTGTTATCGTTTACCTCTCGGTGTGCGTCGACGACACGTGGCGTCCGTCTCCCACCGGGCGCGCGAGTAGGTTACGCGCTGCACCGGCCCGAACACGGAACAACGGTTCTCGTCATCTCCGTTCCGGAACCGTCCGGTATCGTTGTCGGCGCCGCGCAGAAACATATAGCCGGGGCAGAAGCGGATGGTATAAACCGTTTGGGTGTTTTGCTGTTCCAGGTCGAGTCACGTGCGTTGAACCGCAGAAAATGTAATGGGCAACGGTCACGATGACGGAGCTGGCAAGGTGTGGTTGGCGCAGGTCATCTGCCGCCTGGTGTACTCGGTGTATCAGGACAACGGGCACTACTACAACAACGGTTCGACGACGACGGCCGCGGCCGCGGCGGCGACGGTGGCCGCCACCGAGATGGTGATGACCGCGACGACGAACGTGAACAAGCTGCTGGTGACCGAGGCCCGGGTCGACCGGCTCGACTGCGGCGGCACGTGGACGCTGGACTGTCGGCGGGCGGCGGGCGCGCGGCCGGACGCGGCGCTCGCGTGCGCCGACGCGTCGTCCGGGGTCGCGGACACCGTCGTCCGCCTGTACCTGCCGGCCGGGCTGTCGGCGCATTTCGACGGGCAACCGGCCGTGTCCGTGGGCCTGCCCGAGACGGCCCGCGGTAAGCCCGTCACCGTCGTCCGGTGCGACGGCCGCGACGTGCCCGGCGACGGCAACCAGGTGACGTGTTCGGTGCGCGGCGAGCCGTCGCGGCCGTCGGCGGTGGACGCGTATGACGGCCATCAGCAGCAGCAACATGGGTACAACTGGAAGTATTTGTTCGTGTTCGTGTTCATCGCCGCCGGCGGCGTGGGAAACATACTCGTGTGCTTGGCCATATGTCTGGACAGGCAGCTGCAGAACGTCACTAACTACTTCCTACTGTCGCTGGCCATTGCCGATCTGCTCGTGTGCCTGTTCGTCATGCCGCTCGGAGCCATACCGGGATTTTACGGTAAGCACGTTTTACATTGTTGTTGTTGTTGTTGTTGCTGTTGTACCGATAAATCTGATAAGGACATTCGCCTTCACGGCACACGTCCTATTCGGGACGTCATAGCTTATCCTATTTCCTTCGGGAACCCTGTGCATTATTTATGCATGGGTGATTAATCAACTATACGTTTGTATATTACCGGTATATACAAATATTACCAATATTACCAATATTACGTTTGTATATTTTTGAATATTAACAAAGTTGAAGTTAATCATTGTTAATCACGATTAAATAATGAATGAAATTAATTTTTTTCTACGAATCATCAATATTAAATATGCGTTTTTATTGCGTATTCTATGAATTTCAATTTTCGATTTTTTTGTGTACACGTTATTCCAGTTGTACCTCATATAACTTCTGTACCCTACTAATCTAAATAATTCAGTAAAATGATGCTTAAATTAACTTCTCACTAATGGTTTTGATAAAGTGATGATGTTTTCTATAAACATGGCATAAAATATAAACTAATATTTGCTGAAACATCATTTATTTACAGTAAATAGATTCTTAAGACAATAAGGATTCAGACCAACTAACCCGTTATTGAACCTTGTGTTTCAATTTTAGCCCCCTCCTCCTCTCCATCTACCTCTTCAACTCCAGCTCTGGTGATTCGTTTACAATGTAATATATATATTTACAGTTTGAATATTTATTTAGATATATACCACGGCATATCAGGCTAGATTTTAAATGTTTATTTTCTACATAGCAAGGATCACCAACGATTAAATCCAGGTTTATATAATATATCAATACAGTTTTTAATAATTTGAATTCATTTAAAAAAAATTAAAAATTCAATTTCCTCCTTTTAAATACACACGCAATTATTTTTCTTATATTGTTTTATTATAATCTAAACTCGTATAATGAGTTATCAAGTGTTATTAACGTGTACGTCGTTGTCGGTATATTAAGTAAATGCTTGTGAAAAATATAAGGCCGTGTACGTGTTCGTATAGATACAATTGAACCGACGTGTAAGGTCTGTTAATGCGAAACCACAAGTAATTCTCTTAAAAAAACGACCCTTGGGAGATCGCATGGTGAACTATCTATCTACCATTTAACCTTAGTATTTTTACTGGTACACGAAATCATAACCCGTTGAATGTCGTGTACCGTATGTGTTATATTATGAGTTGTAGGTACATTTTATTTTTCGACTTAGATATTGTTCACGGAACTTGCATCCAACTTGTTCTGCAAACCGTACACATAAACAACGGAAATAATGCTATAGGTTATTTAGTACTCTGTAGTTTGTCAACATTTGGGCTTATCGCTTAATAAATTGACGTTTAAGCATTTGATCATGCTAATATTCTAGATCGACTGTGTTTGATTCGATAACTTTGAAACATAATGGTAACCGTCAGGATTTATAATTATATGAAAATTCATAAATAAACTAATATTTTTTCTTCAAAATCTTTACTATGCATTTTATAAGTAAAGAAAATATAATGAAAAAGAATAAAAATAAAAGTTAGAACGAACGGGTTGTGAAAATATTAAAAGTTACCTAGTTAATAAATATGTAAAATATTGCAAAAATTGTAAAAGTGAACCCTTATAGTTCACAAATCATAATAATTTATTATTCATTTTATTGAGAAAATACCAATTAACATATTATGATATTGTAATTTTATGTATCGTAAATTTATATTCAAGTCACCTGCCGTAGTAACATTTATTTAGCTTTTCTTTGAGCACAAAATGTGTTGTCTCGGATGCGTTTTGTTGTATTATGAAACTATATGCAATGCAGTAACGTAATTCAAAGATTATATTAATATTAGAGCCATGTCAAATATTTCAGCGCCCCGGGGCAAAATTTTTTCCTTGGACCACTGGGTACAGGTAGTATAGTAAGTGCAGATAAGGGCTCCCCGAACTTTAACAAAACTAAGGCGCTCGGGGCAATTACCCCTTTTGACTCCCCCCCCCTTAAAAAGGCCATGATTAATATACATATTTAGTTAGATAATGAACGATTTGCATTTATACACGCTTGAATATAAAATGATTTGGTAGTGTATAACAAAAATAATAAATTTAATAAACGCCCGAAGACATACACTAAATACAGTGTAGTAAATACAGAAAAATGAAATACAACGAATATCATTGAATAGAGTATTACTGCATAGGGAACTATACGATTTTATATTTTGCTAATTTAATCGTCATTATACTAGTCCAATAAGATGAAGTTATTTTATATTTTGCGTAAATCCCTATTGCTATTATGAAAAAGGTCTCGAACGAGGAAAGATTAAAATAGACTTAAAGAAAATTATGATATTAATAAATAAGAAAATACAAGTTTATATATATATATACTATCTGAATTACCCGTCACTGTTGGATGACAGCGAAACAAAAATAAGAGAGTTAAATAATTATATATATGTAATAAATAAATATAAAAAAAATGTCCTGTACAGCATTGTCCGTGCCAGGTTTTTTGTTTTACCTATATTAGTAAAGTAATGGGATCTAATAAAATGTGGATATGTAATAATATTATGTAGGTATTATCCCTGTGCTTTATTAATTGCATCGGTGATACAAAGGACAATGTTACAAATGATACCTTGACAGGAAATTATATTCTTCCAAAATTAAAAGGCAAATCATTGGGAATCATTGGGATGGGATTAATAGTTGACCAACTTTTGGTCCAGTCAAAACTATAGTAACGATCACATTGTTACGAAGAAATTTAACTGGAGTCTTGTTCCGTTACATAAATTTGATGGCTTAAAGTTTCTTAAGGCCTCTCGGATTTAGAGAATTGAGAAATTCTTGTGGGTAATGTACCGCATCTCCTTGATCCATTACATTATCAGTGGAAATGTAGTTTACGCTATCTCCTGGCTATTTTCTTAGTATTATATCATTAATTTTGTCTACACTACTATTTCTAACTTTTAATATTGCCCTTCGACACATTCACTGATATTCTTTATTTTTTACTTGGTTACATCTAAATAGACTTTGAAGATTAGGTCTTCAATGATGGTAAATTATTCACATAAATCGTGATAAATTTCAATTTGGTTTTCAAAATGTGGTATTTTCTTATTAAAAGTAACTTTGAAGAAAAATTATACTACTTCTAAAAAGATGTGCTCTCATATTAGTAGATAGTTTTAAGAACATATATAACGGGGAAGTTTTTAAGCATGTCTTCACAATGTCAGCTCTAGTTTCCCTACCTATTACCAGTAACGTTTTTTCGAAAATCACCTGCAAACATGACAGTGATTCCACCCATGATTTTGTTAGACATTCTAATATATGTATGGTTTTTGAATCATGGTGCATTTATCCCATGTAATATCTTGTAACATTTTTTCTCAATGGTCCATTTTCACGGATAGCGCAAACGCTATCTTTTTGCAAAGAAACAGAGTAAGAAGTAGTTTAAAAGTTAAGTTAGGTACGTCCACTTGTTCGTAGAGTCGCAATGATACCCAACGACGTAGCAGCCAAAGCTTGTTTTCCCTAAGACCCAACTTTTGATAATATCAAATAAGTAACGAAAGTCTTGCCGGTTCCACCTGGGGCTTCCAAATGAAATATCTTCCCTTCGTTAAAACAAATACTGTTCAAAATAATTGTACGCCATAAGCTGGTCATTCACTAATTTAGTTTCATTTTCAGAAATATATCCACTTCATTTATTTAAATCATTCGGTTTTCCTAAATCTTTTTCCAACGGATTCATATCATCATTTGAATTATTTATATTAGATGCTGGAAGTCCAAAATCAGTTAAATATTTATCAGTGATAAATTATCACTAATCTTATGAATCTTATCATTACAAGTCCTTCATTGTATATTTTATCATTATATTCTAATGTTATATCCTTATTGCCATTACGAATTATATTTCATATATCTTCACACAAATCATTACGAAATTTATTTCATAGCTCGTAGGGGTCAAATGGCTAACAAAGTATGAGGATGACGTCTACACCAAACGTATCACGGTAAGACAACGATTATAAAAATAATAATAAAAGTATGTTTATAAAAAATGAATGTGTTATTATCATATTTTTTTTAAATATTTTTTTGTTACCGAGTTATTTTAAAACTCGAATAAACAGGAATACCTTTCATACATAGCGTGATGAGTGAGTTCATTTTTATTGATAAACATCTCGGAATAGTTAATTTCTACACGATGGTTTCAAATATATAATTGACGGAAAAAAGGATGGGTAGCAGGTAGCTGGAAACCCACAGGCGTAAAATTAATTTCGCACGGAAAATTCTTGACCTGGGCATAGTTTTTAACGGATCGCATATTATTACAATATTTAAAGCTCACCCGGTGAATTATTATAACGTATTATACATTAAAGCCTTCCCAGAGATACGACCAATTCTAGGCCTACTAAAATAATTAAAAAAATAATAAGTAAAAAAAAGACGAAAAAATGTAAAAACAGTACAAAATCATTGGGTCACCAAGATCGTGGATCAAACTCGAGAATCTGTACTATAATTTTGTTGAAATAACACTTTTTTTTTTTTGTTTGATCCGATGGCTATGGTGGAACAGGTTTCTCAATACTTCCCCTACCGAAGTGTCAGTGCATCATAAGAATTTCAGTAGGCAATAACTAACGCGGCAGTAATTTTACGGTTTTATTAATAGCGAAATCATAAATTTCTTATCATTTCTCAAATTTCGACTTAACCTGTGGACTTTTCTAAAATATTATATAGCCTTTAGTCTTCCTCTTTACATGAGTTATCCAACATAAAAATAATTTTTGAATTAAAACCAGTAGTTCCTGAGATTAGAGTGTTAAACCAAACAAAGTGTTCAGATTTTTAATATTAGTATAGAAGTATATTATATATATATATTTATATATTTGTGTGTGTGTGTGTGTGTATTTATTCAAATGTTATGGTTTCATTTTGAGCAAATAGAACAATTAGTTAGGAAAAATTGGGAAAACGAAAAGTACCCAGTTAAAAAAAATTATAAAATACGTAATATAATAAGGTGTTGAAAGATATTACGTACAGTTTAAGGTGATATTGTTTTTTTTTTAAATTGCTACTAAAAAAAAAAAATAATAAAAAAAATTCTATGAATTCAAATCGTTTGGCTTCTTAAAGAATATTTCTCGTGATTTCTGTATAATTAGTTTGGACATGTTATTATAAAATCGGAGTTCTGACAGAAATCACTGTGAGTTAATTGAGACTACTTGCAAGTGGCACCTCAGAAAATCAGTCTACGCCAACTTTCCCGATACATTAAAAATATTTATAGCGTTGGTGCAATTAAGTAAAAAAAAAAAAATTTTAATGGCTGTACGCCAAACCGTTTTTATCAGTTGCTCACAGTAGAAAATACAGTATAAAATATCCTGTAACGTGAGCATCCGTTGTGAGAATCACGAAAAACTGCTTTTTTCTCACTTATCTGGTTTTTTTCCTTCCTTCCGCGTAAACGCGCCACCTGAACGCCATGGGGACAATGTTATATAGTTCATAATTTCGATTTTTTTGAGTATTTTCCAAGAAAATCCACGTGATTTATCAAGTATTGAACCACATATGAAATAATATATTACGATTGTTTTGCATGTATACACAGTTTAACAACTAAAATGTGGAATATGTCCGTGTGTATTGCGATTAGTGCTGGATCCAAGTCTCAAGAGGTTACCTCTGTAAATACCAATTAGTGGCCTGTCAAATTTTTTTTTTTTATCTCTTTTATACATCACTTTCAAATATATGTTAGATATTTCGGTTTATAAATTCATTATTTAAAGTTGTTTAATGAAATACAATAAATAAATATAAAAAAGTTCACGAAAAAGCAAAAAAAAAAAAAAAAAATAATAATGAAATATACAATTTCAATTTTAGATTTTGGTTTTAGAGGTGTCTTAAAGCTTAGGACTTCAATTTCAACGTACTCCCTGAACCGTCGGTAAATTCAGCACTGAATATGATACTGCACAGGCAACAGATGCGATGTCTGGAGGAATATAATATTACGAATTAACCGCACGCGTGTACAAATTCGAATTTAAAAAAAAAAATAAAAATTAACGAAAATTTAAAATGAAGTGTATTTATTATCATATGCAATATATGACGTACTCAAGGAAATAATATTATAGCACTAAAAATACCAATGTTTATATTTAATATTTATTATATATATATATATATATATATATATACTAGTACATACAGTTTTGAGTAGACATTATTATAATATTTTTAATACAATGGTGAGTGTATACTTTGTACAATAAATCGACTATAAACAAATTATTTTCATTTATTCGTCAAAAACGTTATTGATTTGATAAAATATTCTAAATTTCTTAACTTTCTTAACTAAGTAAGTATTTGGTATAGCTAAATTATAACAACGGAAGATATATTATTCAATTAGAGGTGTATAAATGTAAGAATAAATAATTATATATTTTTTTATACTTATAATTAAATCTATATACATTTTGTCGAAAAATATAATTATTTAACACGTGAAAACTAACATTTTCTACGAAAAACCTTGAATTTTTTTTATATTAGGTGCGCTAACAAAACCGTAAAAATAATACTTGATATTGAAGCATTGATTTTGTTTCTTTGCCGAACTGGAATCCAAAACAATTTTACGGTAGAACAGACAATTATTTTTAAATGAGTATTTACAATAATCTATTATAAAAAAAACATTTAACGGGTCGGACAACGGACAATAATAAATATGTTCTCGTTTAGTAGTATATTACACAGTGTTGTACACTCATTGATTATTCACTATTTCGAGCGAACGTACATTGTATTTTCGTTTAAATTACGAGCACATGTAAGAAAACCGTATATCAACATAGGGAATCAGCAGTAAGGTACCTAGAGCCAACTTATATAATTATATATTGTAATAAATTGTATTTATCGAAATCAAGTTTCAAGTATAAAATTATACAGTAAATGCGTAAATGTATGAAGTTGATATCTAATATTATTGACACCGTTTTTATACCAGGTTCACTCGTTTATAACAACGTTCAAGATAATATAGGGTTATTTTTATGGATAAATATATAATAGTATCCGATTATTTTTTTTGCTCTTACTTAAATATGCGTTTAGTCAATAAAGTCTTCATAGTGTTCCTAATCATGTAATATTTTTTTTGACATGTCTATTTTGTATAAATAACAGGATTCTTATGTAATATGATTTTTCTCGAAAAATTATAAACATTGAACGTTATGTATGTTTTGTACTATTTATTAAATATTCCATGTGGTATATATTTTGGACTATGATATATTTTTATAATTATTTCCAAGTATTTAAACAAGGGGTCAAATGTATTTATTTATCACATGTTTGTATTACGTAGTACTTAAAAAATATAGAAATATACTTTAATTTATTGATTTATTAATTTAGAACTTTTTATTTTTTGTATCTTTTATATAAGTTTTAAAATGTTAAGTAAACCTTTTTATATGTGGTTTACATTTTGGCTGCGTGGTACTAGTGCAACTGCATATTAATTGTGGTAAACGATTCCTATAACTATAGTTGACGCGCGCGTCTGCAATTGTAAAATAATGAATTCCCGGAGGTGTTAGAACGCAAATGCGTACGGTTATTATATATTGTTTATTTGTTATTTTGTGTCAATATGTCTCGGCTATACAAATTTCAAGTTTTGTTTTCTCCAGAAGAAGACTCAAAACTAGTTGAACTTATAAGTCAAAATTAATGTACTTTTAATGTGAAATACGAATTCTACATATAAGAACTAAGAAGTTAGAGACAATGTCTGGCAAAAAAACCTCCAAAGATATAAACAGAAATGGAAGTTAAAACTGAAAAAAATTGTTAGAAATTATTAATAAAGTTGAGAAGGAAGACTCGATTGATACTTTTTTTTAAAAGTATGGCGTCAATGTAAAAACGTTCTCTATAAGTTTAAAAATTAAAGAAAAAAAGAAATATAGAAATATTTTATACATATTCAACTTTTTTGTAAAAGAAGTCCGGGGCACGGTGTACAGTAAATAGTGTTCGTAAGAATTCGTAACCAAGCCAAAAACCAACAACGCGGTTAAAATTTGAATCGCACCAATCTGCGTTGTATCTGTAGATGCGTGAAAAGTAATCAAAACTTTACAATTTTATCTAAAATAATAAGAATAATTTATTTAAGTATTTCTGAAAACAGATATATAACTAATATTCTTATAATTTTATGATGGATTATTTATTTACATTTTTCCAAAAATATTTGATAACGAAATGAGAAATGTATACTTTTTATTATTTTCACTGTTTTTACGAGTTAATTTAATGTTAAAATGAATTAATTAAATTAATGTTGTAAGAAAACTTTTGATGATCACCGATATTTTTATTAACACTAAATACCAATAAGGTAATTTATCTTAACTCTTCTTTAATTATGCTTAATGGGACATACAATAACAGTCACGAGTAATTACCTATGAGTAGGAATATTTATCTTAAAATATAATTTTTGGATTTGCATATCTACACTTTTTATCATTAATGATATTCCTTTTTTATGAGTAATAAACATTTGAAGTAGTTCGGTAATTTAAATTTTTAAAATTTGACCAGATAAAATAAGTATAAATTATCTTAAATCTTATTTAAAGAGAAGTTGATATCGTTTAAAATAAAAACTTATAATATTTTTGTTTTATCACAACAGCTTAACAATTTCGTTTTATTAATTCTGCATAATCCTGAACAATAAAGATTTTTTTAAAAAGACTTAATGACTATGACTGTAAAATTGATAAGATAAAGTTTTGGGAATAAAATGTATTTAAAAAAAGACCCCATAATATAATATGGAGTATAATTGTCGCTTTTAACATATTTGAGTTTCTCCTTGATAATGTACTCAAATACTTAAAAACAAGTAAATAATACTTTAATTTTACATTCGAATGGTATTTACTCATTTAAAGAAAATATTATTATTGCAATTATAACATTATAGTTTTTTTTTTTTAAACAAATAAACAATTTATTCAAACATGTAGGGATTTGGTTCAAACTTAATTTTTCTTATAGAAAATTTAAAAAAACAATTCAGATATTTAATATTGTAGGTATTTTAATTCAATTATTTCAACCGAAATACACAATAATATATAACTTACCAGAACTTCGAAAAAAATTCAGTTACACACACAAAACCGAAGAAGGGCTAGTCAAGTTTTATAAGCTTTGACAACTTCAGTTTCCTGTCATGTGCATTCTCAAACCCTTTTTAACCCAAAATATTATGAAAAAAAAAAATATATATAATAATAATAATCAGATATTTTTCAGTTGGTCAGACATTTTTTTCCGTGGGGTTTTTTTAAGGGGGTTTGGAGTGAATTTTGCTGACTTTCAAGGATAAATCTGCCGATTGTATACTAAATATTATAAAAATTACATTTTCCTATAGTAATAATTAGGGATTAAATAGTTATGAAATTGCATATTTTTTTCTATTTGTTCATTTTAATGTTGACCTAGATACAAATTTGATTCTTATTTTACTAAATTAAAAAACATTATTTTTATTTTCATATTTTATGGTTTTTATTGTAAATGCATATTTTGATACTTTAATAATAGGTATCTAAATATCTATGTATTAATTTTATTATTACCTATATCTATCTTATTAAAATATATAATATAATCTACATAAGGTATACCTAATTAATTATTATTGTTATTATATAGGAATAAAATAAAGGTGGTATCCAATAACGATAATTGTGATGTTTATAAACAGTGTACTATATTTCTTAATTGTTTAAGTATTATATTAGGCAATACATGTATCAAAATAATGATGACAACATTGTATAAAAGAATGTAAACAATATATAAGATATAATTTAAATTATAAAAATTATTTTAAATATGTATTATTCATTTTGTTTTTTCATTTTGTGACAACAGAATCTATATCTAATTTATGGACAATATATTTTTCACAACTCAATATCATCAACGAGCTAAGACGGTTTGAAGTCATTGTAGAACGTAAATTATGTTTTATAAGTTTTGACTTACTAAAATTTCGTTCAATAGAAGCTGCTACTGGAGAAGTAAATGAAAGGCGGCAAAACCAATTAGCCCAAGGTAATATGTGTTTTACTTCTTCCGATTTTTGAAGAACATCTAAACATTTTAAAATTTCATTCATACATTGGCGTCCCAGTATTTTCCATTCTGCTGCAGCTGTACCATAATCTAAGAGCTTGGTTCCATGACTCATAGGAGGGAAAAGAGAAAAGGCTTCACTGAAATCTTGTGATGTGTTCACTTTCAATGGAACACTTAATATTTTATATATGGGTTGAATAGTTTCAACAAAAACATTTAAATTTGAACTTAATAAATTAATCAATGTATCTAAAACTAAATTAAACTGTTGTCTGTAAAGATTTAACAATTCATAAGGAGCATTATTGTCAAAATTTTTATCAAGTCACTTAGATCGCTTTCTGGTTTGGTAATAACTAGGGCGCGGATTTTTATGCCCCAAAAAAAACCTAAAAATGCCTTAGAAAAAATGCAATTATGACCTAAAAAATTTAATTAATGACATAAATAAATGTACTAAAAATATGAACTTAAAATATGAAAAATAATTATAAAAAGTGCTCTAAAATTGTTTTACTTAATTTAATCAATGCTTACAGCTGTTTCTTGATTCTATGTTTCTTGTATTTTAATGGTCACGTTAAACTAAAAATTAATTTTAAATCATTAAATTTAAAATAGTATTAGGTATAAACAGTCAAAATATAAAAAAAAAAATCTTCTTTTTTTATAATATTTAAGTATTTTACCTTGAGATAGTATATGATGGCTGCACTGCACAACAATATACTGTTTAATGTGTTCAAAAAGCAATGTTCTCCGATTATCAGCTAATATTTGTTTATAAATTGAAAAACTTCTTTCGACATCTACAGAGGTGATTGGTGCAAATTTCATGTAGGTCATATCATCAAATGTGAAGTCTTCAGGAACGGTATCCTCATCTCGTGAAACAGTTTTTCCCTCCAAAATGTTCTTAATGTTTTTAATAGCTTTAAATCCGTTATTCTTTTTCAATACAGCTTCAAGTTTTTTTTGTATTTCTTTACCTTGACTACTTTTATTTTGATTAATAAAAACTTCAGCTTCATCAACTATACTTATTGCGTCAATTAAAGAAAGTCCAGATTTTTCAAGACGTGTGATGCAAGTGAGTTGAACGAATTAGTTAACGTGTCGGTAAAAAACGCTTGAGTTTTATTTTTCGCTTTATTCATTTCCAAACCTTTAACATGTTTATCTCTTGATAAATGTTGGGTAATCGTAAATTTTTTTTCTGACGCAACTTTTACACTACATATTTTGCAAAACAAAATTTTTCCGTCGGTCGAAAAAACATCATCACCAAATTCGTTTATATACTCACGTAAACGAAGTGATGATGAAGGCTTAACTTTAGGCATAGTGTTAAAAATATGAAAAATACTTAATTATATCTACCAAAATAAATAAAATTGCTATTTACAAACGTCAAACGCACGGAGTACAACACACGACAGGAACTCAGTAAAACACGACTGTTTTCGTTTGAATACTAGAAATCGCAATAATAGAAATAGCTGATTAGAACGATATAAATAAAACTATATTTCGTTGAAAATCGGAAATTCTGTCCACTGACGGGACTATTAATAGTATGGATAGGCCCACTATGTACACTATACACACGTAGTCCGTTTTATTGTTATCGACTATTGTCATTTATCATAATTAATATATGACACAGACGATAAAGTGTAGTTTTCAATAATTTAGTAAAAGATAAATATTGAATACTTGACATTTTTTTATTTCTCTCCAAAAATGTTACATTTTTCAAAAATATGAAAATAATAAACCTTAAAAGTAGCGAAAATGACCAAAAATGCATTAAAGAAGTTAAAACGACAAAAAATGCAAAAAAATGCAAAATAAAAATTGAACTATAGGAATCTACACCACTTGAAACGCATTTTTGCCAAACTGAGCATTGCGTAAGGAATAAGCAAAAAAAATGCATTTTGCATTGAAATCCGCGTCCTAGTAATAACAATTAAAGTCTGTCTCTGAATTAACTCCAAATGATTGAGCTGTAATTTAAACGTTGTTTATCAAATTGTTCATGTTTTCTATTTCCTATCTAATTTTTTGCAATGATGAAATCGTACTTTGTATTAGAACTGCTGTATCACACAAATGTAGTTTTTTGGCTTCTAAAGATTCTGTTAAATGTTTAACTTTATACATTATGTTCTTCATAAATTTTAATGAAATAAAAAAATCAAAATTTAGAATTTTTTTTTTAATCCAATAGCTTTTGTTTTCGTTAAATTATTTAAACTATTTGAATTGTTAATATATTCTAATGTATTAACAATTTCTTCTAAAGATTTCAACACTGCTTTGATGCTTTCAGCTCTGGCTGACCAATGAGTTTTGGATACATTTCTCAGCTTCAGACTTCCCTCGATTTTTTCCGTACGTTCCATTAAATTACTTGATCTTTTCGTACTTGCTGAGAAAAATACATGAATATTTTCAAGAATGTCAATGAAATTTCTAATTATATTACTAGGCTAACAGAAGTGTTCTAGAAAAGTATTTAACCTGTGTGCTTGATATGGAATATATGGAACTGTATGTCCAGCCAACTCAGAAAAATAACGTTAAGCTCCTTTGTTAACACCACTCAATCATATGACTGAAATGCTACGTTTCCAGTTTTTAGTTTATATTTTATCAAAGTTTCATACATACTTTTAGCCAATCCATATTCAGTCTTATCTATAACTTCAACAACATCAAATAATCGTTCTTTTGGTGATCCTCCTTGGTTAACATATCTCAAACAAACAGATAATTGGTTCTTAAGTGAAACGTCTAGTGTGGTATCAGCTAAAACTGAGAATATATCAGATTTTGACACTTCTTCAACTGTATTCTTAAATGTTTCTTCAGCTAAGAATTCGATAAATTAATTTTTAAATTTCATACTGAGATATGTAACTTGATGAGAACGCATAGATTTATCATTAAGCCATATTTTTAATATTGCATTGTGATGGGAAAGTAAAAGAACCATTTGATAAAAATTTTCATTTTGTAATTTATTTGCACTTTCATTATAACTACGGAATGCAAGCCCTTGTCTCGCTAAGTACGTGTTAAATCTATCAAAATACTGACTGCATCTTTATTAAACGCTTGTTCTTGTTTTTCACGTATAGCAGATTGCCGTAAATACTTATTGAAAACAGCATCAATGTTATTAGATTTAATAGTAAACGCACAATAATCTAACATGGCTTATTTATGTAAAGCTGATGAAAAATGTTCGGTTAATTTGCCTTGTTTATCCTTCTCACGGCTTTTCATTTTTTATCACTGCCTTACACCACCAACTATCCATGCAGTTTTACTATGACCACATCGATGAGGAAATAAAGTACATATAAAACAATACACCGAATCATTGTAAATACTATACTCAAGCATTGGATAATCAATGAGCCACTTAGAAGTAAACTTTTGTTGCTTGTAGACAGATATACTAGCATCTTTAGGGTATGAAGATAATTTTGGTTGATCTGGTCCCAAAGAAATTAAAAACTGTCGTTGACATATAGTCTGAATTGCAACACGCTTACCTAGATCATGATCCATAAATGCATCAATTGCATCGTTACTCCCACTTTTGGGTTCAGAATAGTGGCAAGAATTTATCATAGTTTCATCTAACACAATTTTAGATAGTGTTACATAGTCATCCAATTTATTTTTGATACTAGTTACACTGTGTGAACTTTTTATCAAAAATAGTATTGGATTTGGAAATTCAGAATTCTTAATGCTTGTCAACTAATCAATCAATTCTGAAAAATCTTGTTTGATGGCTTCTAAATGACGAAAACAGGTAATCCAAGAATTTTTATTATCACCATCAACTAAAAAAAATGATTAAATCATTTTTATTTTGTTATTCATGTGATATTTTAAAGATGCACACTGCAAATATAACTAACAAGGTAAAGATGATTTTGAAACCATTAAATGTTTCTAATTTACTTAAAGACTGCTACAACAGAAATGCAAAGTAGACTACATTTGTTTAAAAATTATAAATATGTTACAATAATTAACACTTCACTACTGGTCTGTGGAATGGCATCACATAATCTGGGCTGTGGTTCACAAATTTCTTCAGCCGGCTATAAAAATAAAACATTAAATACAGAACAATAACAATGCGCATAAATTAGTACATTTGTTTAAAAATTTTAAATATTAAGTTACTAATTACAATAATTACCATTTCACTTCTAAGTACTCCTATGTTATATGTATTATTATTACAAAATAAATAATTTGTTTACATCTTTAAACTTAGATACCTATAAGAATAAAAATCGAACAAAAATACTTACAAATTACTTATTTTCTTTTTAATTTCGATGCTGCAAACGGGTTTGTTTGGAGTACCGAAGTGTTGTATTTTAACTTTTTTCCCTTGATGCACATCGCGCTCGTGTTTTAATTTGTAGTCATTATTAAAAATACTATGACAATCGAGACACTCAATTTTAATACGTTTACGTTTAGATTCCATGTTTAAACGAAAATTGTTGCACAAATAAATTTTAAATATTTAAATTAAAATATAATCGAAGCAAATGCCAAACTTTGATAATCACTATTTATAATAATAATAACAATAAAAATACAAAATGCTATTATAAATCATGTCGTCACTCATGGTGTTAAAGTCGAATAAGAACATGTAATGCATATAATATAAAATTATAGGGGATATTGGAATTGGTTTAGTTTGAACCTTGAATTAATAAACAGCCGACTGCTTTAGACAGCGGAATGTTGCGTGTCGACTGCGACATTGGTATTTTCCATTTCTATTTTTAGACATTAATATTTAATATTGGTGAAAACAATAATCTGAGCTCTTCTGGATATTTAATCTTTTATTATCCAACTACCGAAAATAACGAAGCATATTTTTTACGAGTAAACTAGGTATATATATAGCAAATATAATATATTAAGTTGTTACTTCATACCTAATGTGTATTAGTTTTACTTATTAATAATAAGGAGTTTCAATGATCTCTCTATACATTACATATAACAAATGCTGAAAATTGCTGACTAGTACTTACAGTTGCCGACATTCGGGGCGTGTTACCCCCCCCCCCCCCCGCTTATGGGTATGAAGTCAAATGAATTATTGTTGTTAACGTGAGTGATCTAAAGAATGTATTTAGTAAAAAAACAAATCATGGGTAAATTCAACGATGAATAAAAGGGTAAAAAGATGATTTATACTAGTGTAGATTAAACAAAAATGTATCGTTTATCAGTTGAAACAAGCTGCAACAGCCTGAAGTGATGATATTGTACTCTAACCTCGTTTAATATTATTTTTTTTATAAAAATATAGTATAAAAAGTAAATAAAGTAAAATAAAAGTATAAAAATGGTACATGACTACTACTACTACTACTTATAATAATAATAATAATAATGGTAATAATAACAATAATATTCTTGAAGACCGAGTCGTAAACAGAGACTTTGTCCCTCGGGACCGGATGTATAATAGCATACTATAAAGACCACCGTTAAACCCCCAAAGCCGTAGCATGAGTTGGCAAGTAGTCAGCAAAAACTGCCCCTCATCCCAGCTTGATTAATCTGTAACGTCATTTGGGAACATTTTACCTATCCTAGTAAAATAACGGGTACCATATCCTGAATAGTTTGGTCAACACTGTTTAAGGTACGACGTGTGGTTAAAGTGATACGTTTTGCTCCGGTCGTATTATTATGCTCATTGCTGCATCAACAAGAGAAGGTGTATTTTCGTATTTATACATTCCTTCTTTGAATAACAAATTTAGTGCATGTGGTGCCTATAGGAGCACAGGCAACAGTCCGAAACATTTTATTACGAAAAAAAATAAAAGAGAAAATACGAGTAGAACGTAAATCACGGTTTCGTGAGGGGTTTCCACGTGGATAACGTATACCTACTAAAAAAAGATTGAAATGTAATTTATTCTTCTTTCTTTCGCTGACAACCCATTTTTTTTGTTTGTCTCCGAAACAACCACTTATTATTGTTGTTCTATAGTTAGTAATACCTATATATATATATATATATATATATATATATATATATACATACATATTTATATATTATATTCTCATAATTTATATTCTCATCATATGTGTTTATTTGCTTGAATGAGCAGTAAAACGTATTTTTGTTAAATTATTGTGTAATAAAACGTTCCTTAACACAATATTGTTAAAGACCGTTTACATTTTATTCAATAATAATGCGTGCTTTACCTAAAAAATATATTCAGTCAATGTTTTCGTTTGAGCATCAATATGAACCCCATAACGCTTTAATAAATTCATGGTTTTTTAATATGTATATATTTTTTTGATAAGGTACATAAAACTTGAATCTTCGAGTCAACAGTTTTGTGTTTATGGTATCTTTTAAATGTGATTTATTTCCTACAGAACATTATCCTCATATCTTCTACTATGGAAGATTTTTCATATTTAATACTACCCATTAAATATGAAATAAAAATATTATTGAAATATCTCACAACCACACGAAGATAATATAGTGTACAAGTATATAGAAATTGACTAATAATTTCCAATGCATTATTAAAAAGGCATGAAATTCCAAATATCGAATTATTAAAACTATAAATTTTCTAACATATCATAATGTTTGTTTTACTTCAGTGATACGGAAGTACTTATATTTAATTCTAAGAGAATACTTTAAGAAAATGAATACCTATTTTATCTTTTTAAATATATATTTATCACATGACTAAGTATATGACTAATTGCTAAGATCTTGTTTTTTAAATTAAACGATTAACTTTTCAATATAAACTGCTAAAAATGGTCAATGCTTGCTAGAGTTTTCATGTTGTAAAATATGATAAATTATTATTTAATTTAAAAAGTAAAACTTAAGAAGTGTGTTTAAGTTATTAATTAGCAATTAGATGTTAAACGTTTTTGTTGGTGCAGTTACAGTCTTATCTTTATAACCTAGATCACATAAATTGTTCCACACGTTTAGAGAAGATTACGTGGGATTTAAACGTTATACATATTTTAGCAATATACGAATGAATATCCCACTGAATGTGTATATTTTATAATTGTGTATGTATTTCATAATTTACAATTGTATGTAAATCTTATTTTTTCGGATATTCTACTGATAGTTTAATAAATTAGCTTTTGACAATTATATAAATTTATGACTGGTAAATGCTAATTTCTGGTATAATACTCGTAATACTCAAACTGTTTCATGAAATATATTTATTTTTTTTATTTAAAATTTAGTTGCTACAGAACTACTTTTCCCTCATATTTACCATTTCATTCTGAAAAATTATTTTGATTATAGATATTTTATGATCTTATTTCAATAAATTCTAACCTATTATTTTATATTTTGACAAAACGTAAGCGTCATTAATGTTATATTTAAGTATTTACCAATATTCATTTTACATTTGTTGTTTTTATATACTTATACTAATTGTATAAAATATACACTCACTATATATATATATATATATAATATATAATATATCAGTGCACTGATATTTCTATGTTAATAAGCCCATCTTCCAGAAAAACATTAGTTTTTATTTATGATTCTTCTCAATCACACATAACGTCTAAAAGTGTCTCATTATTTTATTGAACATAAGTATTTTGTTAAATCAGTCTAATGACAGACTGATTTAATTTGACGTTGTTCCAAAACACTAAAATTCGACTATTATCAATTATAGATACTAATCTACTGTTTGTATCTGTTATAGTGGAAGTATAAGCCAATGAATGTTGATATTTGTAACCAATTTTAGTGAATATTAAAAATATTTCACAGATTCCTACGACAATGCGGACCACTTACCAATGTTTGTTGGCGCAAATGATTGAAATATAGGGTAAATGTTGACATTTACATTTTTCTTGATACTTATTTTTTGATATGTATTATTATAAAATATAGCTATTGTTTATTATTATTACAGATAGAATATTTATATATTTTAATGAAATATGGTATGCTTTCGTGGTGCTTTGAACCACATAAAGTAATAATTTATTTTTTAAACCACAAGTCCATTTGTTAGCGGAAATTTTTATTTTTGACAGCAACATATTTTGAACACTGCGTCACCATTTATCGAAAACTTCGATTATTCATATCTCAAGTAAATCGTATGATCTGTTATTTTATTAACTGCTTATAACAATTTATCTTTGTTAACTTAAAATTGATAGCGAATACAGAGTTGGATTATTATCCATTGTTTGATTTTATCTAATTAATAAAATGTATTAATTCAATCTAAAATAAACGTTATAACTACAGTTGATATATATATATATATATATATCCAAGGCTGGACAAGTTAACGATTTTTTTAAATTCGTTAAGTTAAGTTATTTTAAAATAATAAAGTTAAGTTAAATTAAAAGTTACTTATATTTTTTCGTTAACTCGTTAAGAAAAGTCAACTTTGGAAAAAAAGTAACAACTTAATTTAAAGTTAAAATTTTCTAATTTGCAAAAATAAAAAATTGCACTTATATTAATTTTTTTACGCATAAGAAAATTACTGGGGAAATTTAAAATGATACATAAAAGTATTAACTAGCTATGAAAAAACCTACTTTTCTAAAATAAATCTTAGTCCCGCACTCATACTCAAATCAATTTACCCAAGTGGTACATCCAAAAATTAAAAAAAAAAAAAAACACCATTGATAGTTTTCTAAAAATGAATTGTTTAAAAATCAAACAGGCAGTACCTACTATGCAGCCACCGTGTAGTTCAAAAGACTAGGCTCAGCACAACATGGAAAATTATTATCAGTCAAAATATAATTACTTTGTATTATATTTTTAGATAAAAATAAAACAAATGTTAAACCATTAATAAATATCTTAAAAAATTACAAATTTTGTATAAGTTTTAAACTTTTCATAGAACAAATTTAAATACCAATTATAGAATATAAAAATAACTGTACATTTAAAATAGTTAATTATATTTATAGAAGTTGTTTTTACAAACTTATAAATTATTATATTATGCAATTATTTAAAGCTTACCAGTTTTGTACTTCCACTGTTTCTAAACATGGTAAATAATAAAAAATTTGAGTCATGACTAAGGTAATCAATGTTAAAAGTCATCACATATCATTTAGATAACATAAATAAGATAATCAATAATCTCATTTATGTGGCTATATAGCATATATGTGTAAATATATATGAACGTGATGTGAACAAAACACATGCTAGTTGAATAATGAAATAATATTGGAAATTATACCACAGTTGTTCTGTGATTAATCTCATCGACACTCGTTCTCATGTTATTTACTATTTTCACAGAATATTTTTAGGATTTCCATGGGTTTATAGTGTTTGTACAATAACAATATTATAAAAATGATAAAATATAGCCCATATAATGACTATTTAAGTTATTTTTCATATTATTTTCGTCTAGAGGAAATTCATATTAATAGTAAATTATAAATATACTAAAAACCTCATTTAACCCGTCACTGGTTGCGCAGGGTAAACAATCTCCCAGTCTATTAAAAAATATGTGTATCCATTTCATTATCTGCAAAATGGATTTGTAATTCTGAGTAACTCATCAAAATCACATCATTATTCGATAATGACATTTATTTCATTGAAAACTAGTTAGTTCGTTGTACACACCCGTGTATAGAAAAATTTATCTGTTTGGAGAATATTTACCCTGCACGACTGAACGTTTATTTCAAATGACCAAATGTAGAAAAAAAATCACGCAACCAGCGACGGGTTAATAATTTGCATTATTCTTTGCACTAAATTCAACTTAATTTAGATACTTTTAAATAAATTAACTTAAAGTTAACACGTTAATCTTATAAAAAAGTAACTTATTAAGTTAAAAGTTAATTTGTAAAAAAAGTAACGAGTTAATTAACTTAATTAAAATTAACGTTTTAACTTAATTTTAATTTTTAACTCGTTCATGCCAAGCCTTATATGTATATATATATATATTACGAATCCATTAGCCTATCGTACACGATTATCATATATATTCTATATCTAAATTCAATGTCTAAAACACATAAGTGAACAGTAACACTAATTTCTGTTTTATTTGAATTTCCAACAACGTTCGATATACGTATATACTTGGGCTTCGGGTTTTTTTTTAAAAATTTTTTACGAGTATTTGTTTTTTATAACTTCATAATTTCATCATGTTAATATAGAAGTATTATCAAACTAATATGTATTATAGCGTTTGATAAATTCTCAATTCTATATGCGTTTATAAATATTTTTTTTTTATATTGTATTTAATAATTAAAATATTCTCCAACGCAATAATTATATAAATTAATCAACAGTTTCATCATTGACTAACTTAACATTTTTTAATTAAATTTATGTAAATGACTGGGTAAAGTATTATGTTGATCAGCAAGATAATATTACACTGTAAAGTAGTGTTATAGTTAAATTTTGTCATTAAATAATTGAATACGTTTATATTATGTTTATTATTACATTATAAATGTGTGTATGTATAGTATATTTAATGTACATGTGTGTGTATAAGTCATTGGATTTATATTAATAACATGTTCTGTCTTGTATACATATTTTTTCAGTAGCAATTAATTCAGTTATCCAACAAAGTATACTTTTTAAAAGTTTCAGAAAATCTTGTCAGAAAAATATAAGTCTAGAGAAACTTTAAAGTTTACCGACCATTGAGCGATTATTACATCTGTCACAAACTAGAAAACCTTCTAACGAAAACTTATTTTAAATCCTTGGAAATCGACAGTTTCATATAAATCCAATTATTACTAAATATGATAGGTTTAACTTTTTTTTTTTTTTTAATAAGTGATAATTGGAAAGTTTTTATATAAGTAACATGTTATTAAATTATTATACATTTGTTTAAATTATATGGTGTATTTCAAACTAAATAAATGACTTTTAGCAATTAAAAAATCAAATAAGTTTAAAGAAAAATATTTGTGCTTTTAGTTTTATCAGTTCTTTAGTATAATTAAGAACTAATACGAGTATATTATGATTTATACGAAGTTATAATTCTAGCTAGAATGTACATGTTATTCTAAACGATAATGCTGGAACCATAAAATATAGACAATATTTAAAAGAAAAAAATAATTATTATTACTATACATTTTCAAATCTTCATAAATAGTAAAAAATGTATTGCTGTTTTGTATTGATCACAAACTAAAGTTGTTGCGAAAGAACAAAATTCGATTGTACACGGCAATATATTATACATAATATTCAACTATTAAATAATTAATGAACAATACGTTATATTATCATAGAATTTATATTATATATAGATGGATGAAATTCATGACGTATATGACAGTAGTTTAAAATTTGCTACAACGTTCTATTATTTTCTGTTTGATTAAACGGCATCGTGGTACCTCGGTTATGTATAGAGGGAGTATAGAGTCCTCCACGTCGATATATCGATCGAATGAACGGCACGAGTAAATAATATTGTGTTTATCTTTGGGATTAATTTGATCGTCACGGTCGAGTGTACTTTAATTGAGTCCGCGATGACATGTGCCGGACACTTGTCCGGAATAAGACGTAACTGTGGCTGAAAAGGTGTGAAATGGCATATTCCCTTAAGAATTATGTAGCAAGCGGAGTGGGGGCTAATGGAATCCACGCGAACGGGTGCTCTAGGTATGTTCAGTCGATTTGATTTGAGTTCATGAAATATTCATCAGGCAATATAACGGAATAGCCTCGAAATATTGACTGCCAACATTATCGGTGGTGATAATTTTCTCTCGTTCGTAGTCGGTGTTTAAGGGAAACGAAGAAAAAAGTATCACATTTCCTCAACTCCCCTGGGAACCATGTCTGCAACAAATTAGTAACGAGCCACTTAATACTTACCAATTACACGCGAATTATACAAAACGAAATACATTATCGCGTGCCTAATTATAACATTATCCGATTTATCATTTTATATTTCTTCGATGATTGATGTATTCAATTTAAATATATTTATTTTTAATACCATGCATCACTATATTATCCTATGCAAATATTTTTTTTGGATCCGTGTTATTACAGCGAGTAGATTTTCAATTTTTATCCAAATTAAAAAAAGGAAAATATCGTAAAATCTAAACTTCGTATTAAGAAGAAAACTTGAAATATTATCATTTTCATGCATAAAAGATTATTTTCATTTGTTAAAAATGTTTATTATATTAATTTTTTAAGCGTTATAAGTTTCCTCAAACAGAAACATTTGTATGAACTATAATTAATATCCAACTCCGAAAAGTCTTTCTAACACATAACTGAATTTCATTCTATATATTTCATTATACCTATATGTTGAAATATTTATATGTTTGATATTATTTTATTCGAATGTAGCAGCATGGCAAAGAACTGTTTCGTATACGATATTAGCACTTAATATATTATATGTGTATGTAGAAAATTAAGAATTGAATAACAGTATTTTTGGACACGTATGAGCACATTAAATTGGATGATACTGTCATGTTTTTGCTTAAATCATAATATAAAAACTACTCCCTTAAATATGTTGCTGTTGTGTTTGTATCAACTTGATGTATACCACCTATTACAATGAAGTCATTTTTGGTTCTCAGTAAATTTTATGGAATCGCCCACCGGGGCGTGTATATGACGTTGATATCCAAATGCTTCTTCACCTGCAACACATATCTCTGTTTATTTATTGCCGCACACACACATGAACGTCCCGAGACAATAAAATAGCACATAGGTATTCTCCTGCGGTACCTATACTAATTCGTAAAAGGCAATAAAACGATCCTCCTCTAGAAGGCGTCGACATCCGTTAAGTGGTCTAACAAAAATTATATTATTATAATGTTCAATGTCTTGCTACCGCCCTACGTTCGTATGTACTATGGCATATAGTCATATGTGGTATCACGAATTCTATAGTAGGCATTTATAAGATTAACATAATGAAAGTGTTGCAAGAAATCAATAATATGGATTTACATAAATATCAAATCAATTTATCCCAGTAGTTGTATTGTGAGACATTAGCATTTTTAAGAGAGCATTTCAATTTCCACAACATGATAGAATATCATTATTTGTTAAAAAAAAAAAAAATTAAAGTCAAATAATTGCTTTCTATTTTCACTACAAATATTGATTTTAATAACAAAATAATATGATATAGACACGAGTATTTGAAAAATAACGATCCAAGTTTTCAAGTTTAAAATGTATTTTGAATTTATTGAGTTATGACCTATTAATATTACAGTAATTCACAGTTATACTACGCTCATTCCAAAATATACAAATATATCTCTTCGCTTCCTTGCTTCCCGCCAAAAAAGCATTATATGATTTACGTGTATCGTTTATTACATAGGTGAAATCAGGAATTCTGTCATTGGGTAGGATCATGCATAGTACGCTGATTTATAAATAATGCTTAAATTTTTTAAGTTAAATCAATAGGAATATTTTTCAAATTGTATGGCAGTACAAAATTATTTTCGTTTTTTTCGACGGCTACAAAG
Organism: Sipha flava; assembly: GCF_003268045.1. Classification (NCBI taxonomy): domain Eukaryota; kingdom Metazoa; phylum Arthropoda; class Insecta; order Hemiptera; family Aphididae; genus Sipha; species Sipha flava. Next base: position 2,121,525 of record NW_020273171.1, on the reverse strand, counting down.
TAACGCAGGCTGTTAAAAAAATCGATAATAATAATAATGGAATTTATCTTACAATATTAAATATTATTTTTTTTTTATCCAGGGGGTGCAAGTGTATCGTCTTGCACCCTTCTCACGGCACTCATGATTTATTATCGTATATTAATTAATGTCAATATATTCTGTTGATAAAATGTCCGTAAAAATTAATTTTGCGAAACGAAACGTTGGGCATATTTATATCAAAAAATGTGTTCTAAATGTAGAGCTAATATCATCGACCTTTAGTTTGGATGATAATGAGGTTTTATTTTGTGATTAACGTGAAGGTTAAGGTGAGATTTAGAATCGAAAGTGACATGGGCGTGTATATTATGGGTTATTATATATTTATAGACTCGGAAATTGAATTTGGATGTTATTCGTTAGGTTTTACACGAAATTAATTTGGAAGTATAACAGTTTATTTGTAACTTTGTAAATTTACTGTGGAGATATATTTCTGAGGTATAACATGAAAAATTATAAGTAGATTATTCGTCTTCAGTTATAATATGGAGCGGTTTAAAAATCTTAAATTTGTCTGTAATCTTATTCCGAGTGTTATTCGTGTAATGCGTCGTAGGTTTGCGTAAAAAATGAAAGCGATTTTTTGTCCCCAGTTGGAACCCAACAGCTGACCTACTTCTGAAATTAGATAGCCAAAATACCAAACATCTCGGGAAATGTAACCGAATGACAAAAGTTCTGGATAGCGCTGAAAAAAGTGACATTTGCAATAGTTATTAAGAAAAAAAAACAAATAATCGTTTTGGACACACGCAACGAAGCAAAAAGGTGTAAAGTTCGATATCTAGTCACTTAAAAATGACATTATCTTTTAACGTGGCTTGTTCACGCTATTTGACCGACATTAGAACAGAATTAGTTGCCTTAAAGAAAAATACGTAAATACTTGTTTTCGGCTCAACTCTTTGCAAAAAAAAAAAAAAAGGGAAAAGCCGTACCTATTATAAATTGTATGTACGTGTGTTATTAAAAGTAGAAGACAAATTAAAATAGGTTTTTTGTAAGATTATCCGTTTTACTTCAATCGGCCGAACGTTCATTGAACGAAAATCGACAAATACGCATTACCGGAAGATCATCGTTAATCGGTAACGCCTGGAAAAGAAATTTGGAAATGAGGAAATATTTTGTTTTTTTGACTTTTTATACGGTTAGACGATCGGTTTCAAATGTGGAGTAGTAACAACTAACCGATGTTTTTCAAACTGCATTGCCGTTCCGATTGATTGCCCGTACATCGACTACTGAATCGAGTGTGCTTACATTGTTAATAACAGTTCCGTGCACAACGATTATTATAATATTATGTAACGCACGGCAACGTGTTATTTTGTGCACGGTATTAAGCGATATACATTATGGCGTTTGTCCTTAAAGTGATCTAATGACGAAACTAATTTAAATAATAATCCTACGATAGTATTCGTTTCGTGTTGTTCGTTGTATGAGCAAAAACATTTTCGATGATTTGACGATTTATTAAGGGCCTATTAACGTCCATTAAGTTTGCTTGCGATTGGATCCGCTTTTATCGCGGCGTTGTTCATGGATGTATGAATATAGACTAACTATATAACTATATAACTAAAACAATATTCACATATAAATTTTTTTTTTTTTTTAGAATTAGGTGATTCAAAGTTTCTATAATTTTATTTCAGCAAGGTGTGGTTGATGTATTTAAAAAAAAAAAAATCTTATATACTCATTAATTGATTCAAGCTACTTTATACAAATGTATTATATATATATATTATTATAAGTATTACCATTTTTTAAGTACAGTTTCGTATATTTTATTTATTTATTTACTTTTATTTAATTTAATTTTTACTCGTTAAACACATTATATCAAAGCATTTAAGTGATTAAATTATAACTATTACAAATTAGAAAACTAATAACTAGTTAGAAGTTATTAATTAATTAATTTGATAGTGATATAAATGATAGGAATTAAGCGACAGTTAAGGAAGAGATAAGCGTCGGGAGTAATATAACCAAAAGAAGATAAGTAAGATAAAAATGAATTGTTGGCTCGGGAGAAGAGGACAGTGGAAAATATTATATATGAAGTCGTAAACGGTGTTATCGTTTTATAATGTATATAGAGAAGAAGAGTGAAGTGAGTGTTTAAAAATATGGTAAGGAAAAAAACTGTAGCCTATTCGAAGGCGGTTGAAAGCGATGGTTAGTTTTCTGAAAATCATTAAATCATTGAACCATGGGAAATGAGGGATAGTGGGAGTGATTTGTCTATACCAAGTGCCATGGTTAGATGGTTGAGAAGACCATTTAGATTGCCAAGTATTCCGTAATAGTTTGCGATGAATCGGAAGGATATCAGATACTGGTATTTTGGAGCTGGGAATTTGATTGGAGAATTTAGTTGAGAAGGCTGTATGGTTGGTTACTCATTGTCTGCGATACCAACATGACTAGGACTCCAGAAGAATTTGATGGTTTTGTTATAAAGGCTGGGGTGGAATATTAGGGTTTTGGTTATGAGAACCAAGAGGGAAAGGAAAGTATTGAATGAGTCAGAAGTTATAGCAAGGAGACGTGATAGTGAATTGGAAATGTTGAGAAAGTTATTGAAGTCAAGAGAAAAGATGAACTCTGAGATATGTATAGCCTAATACTCAGTAAAAGACGACGAAAATGCGTTTAGGTTGTAAGAATAGGTGATATTGAGTTTGGATATGATAAAGTAACAGCCGACCAAACTGGTCGATACAGAACCGTCTGTAAAGACTAGTAAGGATCTGGGAAAGCTAGACTGAATATTATGGTTAAACAAGGAGTCTACGAGAGTGTCAAGGATACAAGGTAGTTCTTTAGGAGAATGACCAAGGAAGTTAGGAGAAACGGTGATTTTGGAAATGCGAAATAGGTATGATGTGACATATAATTGTAATCAATGGTCAGAATGATAAGCTAATGCAGAAAATGAAGAAAATAAAGGAACAACTGATGCGAAAATAGGTATTTAAGTCCAAAAAATTTTAATTGAAGCAATCATTTCATAAAGGAATTGGTTGGGTGAAGATAAACATTTTAGAATGAGTTTTCCAGCTTAAAACCGACTTCTAATTTCGATTGGAGGGCAGACACTTTCCAATTGAAGGCTGACTAGAGAAGAGAAGTGTACGATGATTGTACGAAAAATGACAAGATATAGTAATTTTTGTTTTTTTTTTGTCCTGTGAATGAAAGAGGCAGAGGCGAAAATGAAAGAATTATAAACTGTTTTAGATCTTATAACGACATTAAAAATGTTAGGAGGCATGATGAGTGTAACTCCTAACTCGAACTTGCTATAGCGCAGAGAAAGTTGGACCAACGATGATAGATGATGCCTTTAATTTAGTTGAATTGTGGTACCCATCTAAATTTAGAGTAATGTTTAAAGCCTAGGCAAGTGACAAGGTCATGGTTGAATAGTATGTTTATCGAGGACAATGTGAGGCTGAACTGTCTACGGGTGAATATCATAAGATTAATCTCCTCTGGATTTATGGTAAAGAATGCTACTGAGAATTTGACTGAGATTTTGTTTATTTACTAGATATATTTTTTTTTCAAAACAATGGATAAAAATAAATTTTATTTCTGAATATATATATGAATATTATAATTCTGGAACATTTATTATACTATAAACATTTATAATTAATATTAAAACTCGAAGTTTGTTCAATTTTAATTTTTACTTAATTCAGATACATATTCGATAATCTTTTAAGTTGGACTGTAATCTACATGTGACCTTTTATCTATTATGTTTTATATTGTTTAAGTATAAAAATATATAAATAACACTTGTAGGTAATATGGGGATGTGAGTTCAGTACATATGCTGATTATAGAAAAGTATAATTTGGAATAAATGAATAATGGCTTTAACCATAATTTCAGTACTCTGTTGATAATAACTAATTATTATACAACTAAAATTATTAGCACACATTAAATATAAAATATAATAGGTGTTTAAAAATAAAATCGAATAAATATGCATCTTATTAAATTTGTTTTAAATTATTATTAATAAATGTATTATATTTTTATATATTTTAAAATATTTATTCACACCTAATCCATATTTTTATTATATATTTGTTGTAATAAAATTACTACATAATTATCAATTTTAGTGTCATTTTTGTACTTTTCTTATAAAAAGTAATAGTTTATTTTTGAAAATATTTATTGTATTAATAAAATTCATAAATAAAATATATTTACTCTAATCCATCCATTGAAAATCGTATGTGACTTTATGTAAATGTATTTTTTTAATTTTCGACCTAATTATTGTAATAAATAATATGTGGTTTTGGTAAAATTAAATTTCAAAATTCAAAATTGTATACATTTTAAAATTAAACATCCAAGCAAAGAAAAGCATGACGATCATTGTAGTAGTAGACTTCATTTTTTTAATTAATAATTGTTGAGTGTAAGGATTTTTAATATTTTTGTTTCATTATTTTTATTTTAATATAATTTTATGTTTGTGATGAAAAATCCAAAGAATATACAAGTATAATTATGTATTAATCTAACTAAACTTGATATAATTTCATAAATGTTAAAAAAGTTAATTTTTTGAAGAGAGTTTAAAATCTTAATTATGATGGAAAATATTAATTTTCCGAATCACATTAAATATTATTAAATACAAGTTTTATATCAATCGTTCTCATTATGTATTAAGTTCTAAATTATAGAATTTAAAATTTGAATTTGATTTTATTTCCAAAGAAGTTTTATATAAAATATTATGGAAAACTCTAATAACAAGTAATATCTTTGGACCTTTTTTATATTGAAAAACATATTACGAGTATGTAATCAGATAACATTATAAAACCACCACTCATCGTCACTGTAAACAATTTTTAAATGTATTTATTTAAATTATAGATTTAAAATATCACAAATAATAATAAGACGCACTGACCTAGACTAATGTAATATTGTAAAGAAAATCATTCTCAATATATTATAATATCCTTACTTTTTATATTTTCTTTTGTATTTTTTTTTTTTTTCACGCTTTGTTGATCTATTTTCTCGTTGTACTTAAATGTATCACATATCATTTATTATTTAATAAAAGTAGTAATATTTTCTAAACTAAATCACTTATAATATCATACTACGGTTTACTGAAATAATCTCAAGAAACATAAATATTGTCTAGTTATACAAATACATGGGTCTGCCTGGCATGACAATGTCATTGAATTATAATAATAAATCAATTTTGGTTGCTATAAATATTTTGAATTCGTCCCATTCATGATGTATATTTTCTTTATTTTATATTATAAAATAAATTCTTATAAATATTTTTTTAAACAGTCAATTCACCATCATGTTTTATAAAAGACTTATTCTAGAGATGTTCTAATGATTTTTGAAAAATATTGAATTAAGATGGATTAAGATTCAAAATAATAAATAAGTCGTAAATGTTTTTATGAATTCACTGTAAGTTTTTCATTTAAATGGTTTGAATATTTTTATATTTATTTAATAACGAATTATAATGAATACTTTCCAATTATACGAATATTATACTATTCAACTAGCTGAACTACTTTGCTTCACTCGTAGAATTAAAAACTTATTTATATGTCAGGTTATGTTAATGTTGAAAAAATAAAATAAATTATAATCGTCGTTTTGAAATGCTGTTGTTATAGAATAGATAACCCTAGTAAAATATTTTTAGTAAAATTGATACGTTCACTTTTTTCTAGGCGCACACTGAGGTGTGTGACAGTGAGGTTCCTTTCCATTTTTTTGGTTTATTTTAGCAACAACAAAACAACTGCTCATTCGACCTTATCAGGTGTACTAATGCTCCAGTTTCTTTAATTTTCATGACAAAAGGTAGTTTATGTCCTTCTCCAAGGTCTAATCTATCTCTGTACCAAATGTTATCGAAATTGGTTGAAAAATTTCGGATTCCATCAGACACAAACCGTCGAACACGTACAGATATACTATATAAACTATAACACATGTTGAATTTATTCGGTACACATTCTAAATATATTCTTAAATGAACTCCTTATCTAGGAAATTCAGAATATATATATATAAAAAAAAATAAAAATAAATAAAACACTTCAATCAGCCAAATTGTTCTAAAGTTATTCTCTTACATACATGGGATAATCAATTTTTATTTAAATAAATTAATCTTATTTTATTATTGTCCTATACCATGGATATAGTTGCTATTATATTATAATAAGTTATATTTCTATTACCCAATGATTTTCAATCGATTGATTTAAATCACTATACAAAGCTTTTGAGTTTTTTTTTATTTTATATTTATTTCATAAAGTTATATGTTTTGGGCGATCGAAAGTTCATGTAAAGATTGCATTATACTCATAATTTTTATGTGATTATCAAAATACATTGAAAGTTATTAATTCTTAAAAATATACGAATAGAAGCTTAATATTTGTAAATATTATTTTTACTGTCGAATAATATTTTTACTATAATTCTCAAAAATATTATACTTATTAATATATTGATATTTTGAATTTTAAACTTATAGTGTTGAATTCTAATTATTACATCGAGATAAAAAATAAATAAATATCATATATAATATTCAAAACTATTAAAATAATTAATACGTCAAAATTCTTTTATGGTCTGAAATACAATGTACAAGCACTTTATGTAATTAATCAATTGATTATTAAAGGCTTGTTAAACTGATATTCTGTTTATTGTAATTCTGTATATTGTAACGTTACAGGTCAAATTTAAAACAAATTTTTGATCAGATATTCATTACAATACAAAATCAATCCGTAAAAATATGTTGAAACTATTATCAACATTTTAGCTAGATGGCATATGTATACATTGTTAATGAATGGGTCTATTATCTTTATATGTGTCATATCATGCATTAATAATACATAACTATGTTTACATTATGTTAACAATCCAATATGAATTATATTGGTTGCGTTATGAGCTTTCGGTTGAATAATAAGAGTGTACAGGGATATTATTTAAAATTAGAGCTCATAAAAAAACAATAAAGTATTTCTGTTTTTAATATTTGAGACAAGTTTATAAGATGACTAATTTTATTAGTACAGCCGGCCTACTCAACAATATATAATTTACTTTAAATGTAAGAATCTATGTTTTTATAGTTTCTAAACAATCTATTTAATAATTGTTTAACGCTGTATCTTCACGTTATCCATTTTATTTATAATTTAATTTGGAGAATACCACTCAATGATCACTGTTGTGAGGGCTTATTTCATTAAAAAAGATATTCTGTTGTACAATATTATTTAAAAAAATGATTAGAAAATTAAAGTTTAAACTTGTCAAAGGTGAAATAATTTTTATACTATAAAATTAAACTATGTTTTTAGTATAAAAAAATATTTTAATTTTCATTTTAATAGCTGTTATGACAATTATTCAATTGACTTAAATTGAATATAATTTATTGAAATTTAATGATACCATAAAACTGTTATACAAATGTCATAGTTTTCCTAACTAAGACGGTTATTTTTGATTTATGCATTATTATCATAATAAAAATCATTGCATTAAAAAATATAAACATTTTATTTAAAACGTACTCATTTGATTGCATTCACTTCAACATTTTTGAACGATTAATAAATATGATTGTTATTTATTTACGTTGTTATATTAATCGTAGTCTTAAACAATTCATTGTTATTTTGAATAGAATTCTCAGTTTTTGTTTGCTTATAGCTGTAAAATATTTTAAAAGTTTAAATGTTACTTTTTTATGCATCGAAAGTCTATGAAATTGTCTAAAGATTAAGTTAATTTAATTTTTTTTTTTTTATTGCATTGTTTAAATATACAATCAAAAAAAAAAAAAAAAAATTATATCGTAAATGCATTTTATAATTTTTTAAATTATTTATTATTCAATATATTATATTTCAAGCTAAATAGTCTTCTGCAATCAGTTTTATTGAAGATAAATCTCGTTTACCCATTTGAATTTGACAAACAAATGTTATGCTGAAAAGTTCCAATATACGTGTACTCGTTTATTATCTAACCATTAAAATCGGTTATTTTCTAAATAATAGAAATTAATACTTTTATTAACTTTTTTCAACATATTTATTTTTTTTTAAAAAACCGGTGTTTATGAAAACTTATACAATTGTATAAATTAATATTTTTTTTAGAATTTGGAAGCGTATTATTGATTTGCTGTAAATAATAATAAAAAAAATCTGTATCATATATGATTGGTAAAAGAATAGTTGAAGTAAATACATATTGAATTTGCCGTATTATATAACTTATACATTGTATTTTAATATATTATTGTATTTTTTGACTCGGATTATATTTACGCGTACTGAATTATTTCTATAAAAAAACTACTTAATTATCATTTAACTGTTCATCTAAACAAATGTTACATTCTAAAATTCTTATCTTATCTTAGTATATTTATATACTTTTGAAAATTCTTTATAGTTAATTTAAATCGATTAAATGTATATTTAGTAAAAAATATAGTGCAACAAATTTCTTATTTTTTGCAGTTAAAAATGTAGCTTCATTGAACTGGATTTTATCTTTAATATTCAAGTATAGATATTCGAATAGTGCAGATAATGCATGTGTATAGATCAGATGAAAAAATACGTAACACAATTGAAGCGTGAATAGATTATAAAAAACTGTCATATTTTAGTGACATGAAATATCGTTTAGTTGTTTATTAAAAATTTGTTTTTTGAATTGGAAACATACAAGTTCAGCCCGCTTGAGTAATGCAGATGTGTTGTTAATGGAATAAGTATTTTTATACAGAAAGAAGGTAAAAAAGAAGAATATATTATTATACTCTGCGAGTGGTTCAAATAATCGAAGTTTATTTAAGCAGATTACATTAAATGTGACACATAAATCATGTGTCAAACTACCATTTTTATAACTATAATATGCTATTAAAACATTTTGGTTACATATTTTTCAACTTTCACAAAATATTACTAACATAAAAGAAGAATTTACTTATGTTTTTCACATGACAATTTATTTGTTTGTAATCCGGATACAATATTACTTTTAATAAATAATCTAACCGTTGTGTAGAGGGGTATGATGATTCATAATGTTTTAGTTGTATGATATTTAAATGGACTGGATAAATTCTAAAATAGTATTATTTGTATAGATAGATTTTATTTTAAGGTTGGAAAATAAATGTAATAGTATTTTTCAATAGAAATATATTGTAATTTTAACACGGATTGTATATTAGAATAGTTATTTTAGAATCCATAAACAGTTTATCGAGGACATTTCGAAACAATAAAATACGATGATAATAATTGTATGTTATAGGAATATTTGTTTTTTCATATAAGTTTGAATTATTTTTGAACGAACCGTTAAGCATCTCTCAGAATTATAAAACTGTTTTAAATAAAATAATGTTAAGTATCATAGTTAAAAATGTAATTATAAGATACCGCTTTCACACACCAACGTGCGTGAATGAATTGATAGATGAATGTCCAATGAAATATTTCTTGTCCACTTTTATTTTTTCATTAACAGTCTCTCTTTTTACTTTTACGGTTTAAACATATAAGTTTTAACAAGTAATAATTGTATTTTAAATGATAATGCTTATTGGTTAAGATAACACGATCGCACGAATTGTATTTAACTTTGGTAATTTACATGAGTTAAATCGTTGGTTCAGAGATAAATGTATGTACATTGCCACTTAATTCATTCGTACATTTCATAAACTTGTAAAACCACGTTAGTAAATTTGTCTGAATAATTAAATTTAAAAAAAGTTTATTTTTACAAAGTTATTTTTTATTTTATTTTAAAATTAAAACTTGCTGCAAAGTAATCAGCAATTCCATGCAGTAGCCGATTTTGAAAATTGTATAATATTCCATATAATGTTGTTGACAACTTAAATGTCTTTGAGCGTTTTGATGCTATCATAATAGATGCAAGGGTTGCGTAAACACGTGTGTTTATTATTACCATGTTATAACTTAATCGTACATCCTGCATTATTTTAATTAGTTGATAAAACGATGTATATCTTATATCGTAGGATTGTACTCTCACGTTTACTAACTGTAAAATAAATAAAAACATAAGCCTCGCAGATTTATTGTAGGTGTATACATAAAAAATCGTTTTTAGTTTCACAAATTAGGTTCTTAAGATACGTCGGTAGAGAACAACTTGCCAATCTTTATCCCAAAGGGATTTGACATTATGAAGATAAATATACTGGCAGGTGCTGATAGTTGTTGTTATAATACGAGTTTCCGAATTTATTTTTATTTTTATTTAAGCATTAAAACATAAGACCATCATTGTAGATTATACATTTTATTTTTGCAACCAAGCCAATAAATCCTTTATTTTCCAACGTTGATTTATGTTTTGTGTATAATTATTATAATATTGATCTGAAAATTTGAGCTCAATGTTTCATTATCTATTACTGTCATTTGATAAAATAATATTTAAATTTTTTCATCATCACGATGTCAAATATTTTTTCTTCCTAAGAAGCACAAAAGTATAAACTGTGACCCTGGAATTCCATAATTTTTAAATTAAAATGTATTGCATATATACATATATATACAAATGATGATTAAATTACCTGGGAGCGCTCGGGTATTGACGATGATACTCGAAAATGATTTAAAATTCTTGTTCGATTTGGGTAACAATTGCTCTGCTTCAATTATATAGAGCAGCGATTCTCTTTTGATTTACTTTAAATGTATGCTTTTTTTATTTTACTTGGATCTAAAAATGTATGACAATATACATTTACTTAAGTATTTAATGTACAAAAATTAAATTAAATATGTTACATTGTTATTTTTATTATTATCATTATTATGGTTTACTTCAATGATTGTTGGTGTTATTTTGAGTAAACAATGATCAATATTGGGCTCCATGTTGCTAATTTTAAATTTAAAATCACATTCTACTTATAATTTATTTCTATATTTATTTTTTGTGTACAATAAATGGAAAAATGTATTTTCGCACTGATATGTTGACACAAAAAATATTAGAAATTGTAAAGCTTGTGAGGATAATGACGAGTATTCTAGTTTCACGTCCAGCCAAAAATGTTAGATCTTTTTTGTTTTGAAAGAAATTTTTAAAGCAAAGTTACTGGTTAGGTCAATAAATGATTCTTTTGTCAAAATAACATCTGGAATGTTCTTAATATATTCTTCTTCGAAATGGCTTATGGTCAATTTCATTTCTGAGTTATATTCAGGGAAATATTGTGGAAAGTATAAGATTTTAGTGGTTTTAGGTGTTTCGAAATGTCTTTTATTATATTTTAATTTAGCTAATTTTCGGTGTCTCGAATGTTGAAAAATAATTCTTGGATACTTGTGAAATAAATAAATCCAACTTTCTCATAAATGTATTAAATTTATCACTAGCATTAAATATGATTGTGTTTGAGTCTTGCAGACTCATATTTAGAATATTCAAACAGTCAAATATGTCAGCCATTTACGCTAGTCATGACAGTTATTCGTCACCGTAAAACAATTTTTACTTTTTTTCATAAACATCAGTCAGAAGTCATAACATTTTTTTTTTTTTTATAAAGGGAGATTTCTTTCGACCTACCACCTATGAACTTTACGTGTACTATTAATAATGTAATTTATTTACCATTAATGGTACATGTATACCATAGTTAGAGAAGCGCTGATATAGAGTCAAACCATTAAAACTACTGTTATCAATGAGCGTTGGGTAGTGAGATCGTACTGAGGAAAATGAGTTTGTACTAGTTAGACATGACGACGTGAATAAATATAGCTTAAATAATACGGTAGAATATGGAAAATCGTCTATAAATAATAATATTTCGAATTTAGATATCAATAATATGCACGGTGTTGATCCCAGTTAATGTAACTTTTGGTTTGCCATAGGATGGCTTTCTTATTTTGTCTCTATATTAATTTCATCTCTAATTATATTAAAAAAGCTTAATTCCTTCTGTGTGCCAAAAATATAAAATATATTTCATAAAATAAAAACTCATGTGGATTGCCTTTTTTTTTGCAAAAATAACTAGATCAATTTAATTTGTGGGTTTCCCACTTAGGTCTTTCTCTCAATATCAATAAGCGTAATGTTATTTCCTTTTCTAAATTAAAGAATCCTATTCACCTTATTACACTCTTAATAATATCCAGCTATAACGCGTTCCCCTTATCAAAGACCTTGGTATTTATTACTCGCTACATTTTTCCTTCTGCTATTATATTGATTTTATTATTGGTAGTAACCTAATCAACTTAGGTTTTATCAAATGTAATACCAGTTTTTCAATTTGGTTAATTGTGTCCATATTTTTGTATCATGTTCTTGTTTGATCAATTTTTGAGTATGGAGCTGTCATATGGTACCCATACTTCGCAAAAGATCAATTGCGACTTAAGTGTATCAAGAATAAGTTTTATCCTATGCCGCTTATAAGCTGAAATTACCGCCTCTGAAACATGACTGCTCTCTTAAGTACTGTAAATATACCTTCTCTCTCTTCCTATCGGATAGCTACCGACACTCAGTTTATTTACGCTTTTCTTAATAACGTACTAATTGCCCTGACCTTCTACCCCGTGTTTCATTTAAAGCTCCTTCACCTTATACTAGAAACAAAATTATTTTTTTATATTTCTGCACACCCTGCTTCCTAGGTACAGCAATAACCACCCTTTGAATATAATGTTTAGATCCATTAGTAGTGAATGATCTAGGTCCACTTAAATTGCATTATTATTTTTATTTTTAGTTTGTATTCATTATACATATTATTTTATTTTGAATTGTACCGAATTATGTATAGAATATGTTAAAAAAACCGATAGGCGAAAAATAAATAAATAAATAAGTAATACATTATTATTAACACATCGGTACCTACGAATGATGATCAATTGTACAATCCTAATAGCGATGTAAAATATACAATATATTACAGTATCTTGTTTGAGATATTACCATCTCCGTTGACGGGAATAGAAATGATAAGTCTTTGGCCTACGACGGTGGTAAAATACTAAAATCGATATCGATCACATATAGAAAAGAACTTAATTGAAAGAAACACGTCACGTGTAATAGTAATATTAGAGGGAATAATGCCGGTGTTCTCCTAATTTCCGTGTAACCCATTGCGAATCGTTTTTATTTCTCATTAGGTATTATTGTAATTTACATTCTGAATACGGCTTCAGATTTATAACGTGTAAAGTATTATATTATTTTCATTCTCCGTTATTATGACACTCAGTTACAGTTCGATGGACTTATAGTGTATACATTATAATTTTTATTACTATACGTACATGTTGTGATAATACGAAAACATATGGTATTATAATTCTGTGGAATCGTGCTAACCTGGTTTCAGATGCTATTATTGTATTTGCATACTGTTGTGTGTGGAGTTTACCCAAAAAAAAAAAAACAGTTATGGATACGAAATTATTGTGTTATGTAAGGTGTTTGAAAAAAAAATACTCTTCGTAGTTTTGCATATTTTATTGTTTTATTTTTACTATGGTTAATATGCGTTTTTGACGTATATATATATATATATATCATCAGTTTTTGTCATTTTTATCATTGGGAAAAATTATAAAACGATTTTGTATTTAAAACACCGGAAAAATTACGGACCGGAAAAAGTTGATACCTAACAAATTATTATACTTATATATTATAGGTACTTGCCATGTATCTGTACATTATATTAGTAAATTACGTTCGAACTGTTTTAAACAAACTATGATTTTCTTTTGGTGTTTATTTAAATGTGAAACAAAGTATCAGGGTAGTTAATCTCGGACCTCGAGATTATGATGATTACAGAATTATACGCGATGTACGTCCACGGGGGGTGGGGGGGGTGAGTAATATTTTTCTCGTTATCATTTAAGTACCACGACATTGGCGGTTTGATAACCACGAGGAAAAAATTCGCGAATTCGTGTTACTCGGATTGTTCGTCTACAAACGCGTTTTCCGTACGTACGCAGTTCAAACAGATATACGGAAAATATTTATTCGGACTCGTTCGTATACATTTGACGAGTTAGGGGAACGTAAGGCGTTTTCGCCTCGCCGCCGGAACGGTCTAAATAAATAAATAAATTTAAACCGTCGCGTACGTTTGCACACGGAAAAGATGAGCTCGATGTTCGATGTAAGACTCGAGCGACACATTCCATTCGGTCGGTGCACATAAGTACCGGCGGTCGTAGCGACCATGTGTACATTGTTATTCATACACACATACGCGCACGTGTACGCATTCATTTACATAATATGTATACGTTCGTATGCGGTACAATGTGTATTGTGCGTAGGATTTCGCGGCAACACACGCCGTGGCAGCGAAACGGTTCTACGTGCGGATCGCGCGTATTCAAATCAGTTTCGTAGACGATTCGCGCGGATGTACGCACGCCACCCCTATACGCGCGTACAAGGGTTGCGCGCGCGCGCGAAGGCTTTAGCGTTGAATATTTATGGACGGTCCCCGCGCCCCGCGTTATTACCATATCGGCGTGAATCGTATTGTTTTCCGTTTCCTCGATGAACGCCGAACGGCCGGCTACACCACAAGTGATCGGAAACTCTTTCGAACGGACGAAATAATTTTATTTACAACACGTAATCCTAACGCTGATTTCGGTTAAAATCCAAATAATCATTAAGCTTTAGGTATGCGGATAGTGTATTTCGGACGAAAGAGATAACATTTTTTTTTGTTTTTTTCTTAATAAATTTACTATATGATATTATAAGGTACTTTTTTTCTTTTACTCATTATTTTATTTGGAATCGTTGTCTTCGTCATGGTCACTGTACACTCACTATTTCAATTCCGTAATTTTAATATTGATAGCATTATTTTTTTTTTTTTTTTTTGCCACTGAAACATTAACTTGAATATATATTCGTTCTAGGTCCCCCTTAGTAGATTTACGAACATTTACGTATTGTTGTTTTTCAAGTTTATAATTTATGAAAAGATCTAAAAGCTCGTCAAAATCATATGGCACGATGGTATTATTTATTAATAATGAAGTCGTGTTTGATTTTTTTTTGATTTTGGTAACTCGAGTTGAAGTAGATTGTGATTACACTACAGGTGTACACTACACGTACAATTTATTTTTTGTAGAAAATTCTGGAAAAGTCAAAGATTTAGTGAACTTTTAAATGTACTGTATTTTACTTCTATCAGAACAATCAGAATATAATTCTTGAGGTCCAACAAAATTTCATGATGATGGCGGCAATTGAAATTACATAAAAAATAGTTTATTTAGTTATTCAATAGTGAATTCACTAAATGTATGAATTTTATATTCAAAATTTGCTTCAAATGGCTGTAAAATTAGAAATGTTTTGTACAACTTTGTTTTCATATTCCTCTTCCAAATTATCAGCATTATATTTACAGTAAATTTTGTTTAGATACCATACTTCTTGGATCTAGTGGTCTTTTTATTCTTAAGTATAAGAATAAACTATTGTTTACAATTTTTTTACCAACTAAAATATGACAATAATAACTGTTAAACCGCCAACATTTTTAAATGGCAATAATATGATAATTATTGCGAACATAACTTAATGCAAATTAAAATTATGTTGTTAAAAAGCTTAAAAGTATTGGAACAATATCCATATAATTTTTATAAGATCATTTTCGATTTATTTTTATATAATGTTTTATAAAATGGAAAAATTAAAGTTTTAAATAGTGATGCAACTCTATATACAGTATGTATTAACTAGAAAAAACATATATGAATTTAAATTAAAACTAACCATTTTAATATAATAATTAAATATATTAAACTTTTAAGAATTGCAAGAACACTTAGAAAACAGTAGATGAAGAAATAAATTCAATATTTTTAATTCTTCGTATATTACGCATTTTAACTCTAATCTTTTTACAGTTGTAGCGTTTTAAAGTGGTTATATCGTTCCTTTAATAACCCGCATATGTGTAATAGATACAATATCAAGTGTAAAATATCTCATTTTTAATCATATTATTTTTCCATTTTGTTCGCTTGAAATTGCATTTCCAACCCCTGTGCGCCGCCGTGTGTAGTACACTCTTGTTTCCGCTCCTGCTTCCGTCATTTTCGGATAACGATAGTGACGGTGGCGATTGTCGTATTGATAATAATCATATTATACGGGTCGAATGTACCGATACGCTTATGAGAAAACAACGAAAATGATTTTGAAAAATGCCACGACAAAACCAAAATCATATTATGATACAGAATATAAACATTTGATATTTAGTTGAACGTAATTTATGAATTAAAAATTATTTCAATGATATGTGAGTTGGAAGTTTGAGAATCATTTCGAAAATCGAAAATCGCGTGGTTTTCATAATTTTCTCACTATGAGAAAATCAGCCCTGCAACGATAAAACAACTGTTATTTCATATCTCGATTCGACGATTCTCGTATAATCTCATAAAATGATAATGAGTTACTAGGACGTGGATGCAACTGTAATACATATTTATAGATTAGGAAACGTTTTTTTTTAAATATAAAATAAAATTAAACACAAAACTCCGGTCCTAGGCAAATATTATAACTTTGCGTTTTGTATTGTTTCAGGTGAATGGCCCCTGGGTGTTGCTTGGTGCAACGTGTACGTCACTTGCGATGTGTTAGCATGCAGTTCTAGTATCATGCACATGTGTTGCATATCACTTGGAAGATATCTGGGTATAAGACATCCGCTCAGGACGAGACATCACTATTCCACCATGAAATTAGTGTGTTTTAAAATTGCAATCGTCTGGTTCCTTTCGTTTTTAGTGTCGTTGTCAGTCACGCTTTTGGGTAAGTAACCATACACTTTTACTATACACGGATAACGACAAACATTTTGAATTAAAATAATTTTAACAAGTATTCGAGCAACAATATGACTCGGTGCTTCTCAACCACCGTGTTATGGGATAAGTCCAAGTGTGTTGAGCGAGGTTTATTAAATTACACAACATTTAAATTGATATTTGATATAATGAAATATATTTAAATTTGTGATGTTAAAATAAAATATTGATATACAAGTATATTGTAAACAATTATGGGTTTACAATTACTTAATCTTTTTACGGTGTGTCGCAATAAATGAAAAATTTGAATAATGTGTTACCAGACTAAAAACGTTGAGAAGCACTAATATATCACTAACTTTACCCTTGGAAATGTATAATTTCAATTATCAATCGCATATATTCGAAAAATAAAATAAACTTTGAAATATTCAATAGGCATGTATATATAAGAAACTGATACAATACAATGACTATGATTTATCATAATTCGATAACTCACGTTCCCCGTATCATACATTTATTATAATAATAATTATTTTATAAATTATTTATAAATTCAATGTTATGTGTAAAATAACCACATGATCCTCTTCTCAGATGTTATGTAGGTGTTAAGTATGTATAAAATAATTTTTTTTTAATTCAAAAGATTAAATGGTTTTTTATTTATACTGTAATTTGTTAACTTATTGTTATTATCATTTAGTTTTAAGTAGATACCTACACTATTTGTCACTAAGATATTAAATAGATATTTTTTTGACACAGTGCACTCTCCTTAAACGAAATCTAAAAATTAAGTTGAAATATAAAAGGTTTTTTTCGTTTTCGACATTTAAAACAACAACTTACCCATGTTGATTTCATCTTCTAAGGAAAATATAATAAGATAATAATAGCATGTATGTAAACCTTTTTAGCGATTGGTTACTTAAAGTTTTTTTAAAAAAAAAAAACTCGTTCATTAAAATAAAAGTTATGTTTTGTATTTATATCAAAGGACATAGTTTAAACATTCAAGCAAAAAAAATATTAAACCATCATGAGTTTTATTTATTAATACTTATATTAGCAAAAAAATATGTTTTAATTAAAAAAATATTATAAAATAGTTAAACCTTATTCATATAAAATTATCATCATAAAAATAAAAATAATTTGCGTTTAAATAATGAATTTATGCACAATCCAATGCATTGTAATTATTTTACTTTCTGCTGATCCAGAAATGTGCATGCTTGTAAAAGTTTAGTTCAATATTATATATTTTCAACTCGTTGTCTTCTCTTTATTGTTTTTGTAGAGTTTCGTTTAACAAAGTGTTTTTATTTACTCTATTAAATTGATAGTCTAAGTGTATGATCTAATGATATACATATCAGTTATTTCCACTACATGTCTCTACTATTTTATAATTACGTTATACAAATTATGCATAATAAAATACAGATGAGAAAATAATACATTAATGCGACTCATAAATATTTTAAATGCATTCATACATAAACGTGCGCTATACTAGATGGTACAATTACCATGAATTATTTGTTTATATTATTTTATAAGAAATTGTTTTTTGTCTTATCCTACCATAAAGATCAAAATTATGGTGTCAAAAAATATGCTTATTTAGTCGATGGATTTATGGTTCTATCCGAAAATAGCACACTTATGATTTTGATCCAAAAAGGTCGATAGACGAAAACCGTAAACTTTATCGGTTATTGTATAACAAAATACCTCAAACTTATAGTGGTTAAAATTGCACACTATTTTTAGTGCTAACTAACTGATTAAATAAAATAGATTATAAAATATACTGCAATAATCATGTGTTAATACTTTAGTCACCACTCGTTTTTACTTTATCGGTCTTGTCTCTTGTGTGTACATATTTAGTGTTTACCCATATTTAGTGGTTTTTTGTAGGTTTATTAAAATATTTTTAACTAGGTATAGCTTCAGATTTAAAAATAATTGAGAATAACAAAGGAGGCAAGTGCTTACTACTCGACAATTTAGAGTGTGTATTAGTGGAAATGTGGTTTGGTGGTGTTTTATGAAAAAATGTACGTCTATGGTTACAACATGCAGTCAAATGAAGAATCTACTAAAAAACTAAAAACGCACATAAACATGAACAAGAGGAGACAGTGAAAATTAAAATTCAAGAGGTATGTGAACGTAAACGTAAGGCTGCTAATGACATTCATGAACCACCGCGAAAAATAATACGCAAATAGTTATTCTCATCCATAGACAATAATACAGTTATAAGAAGCAATGACGTAAGCTTAATAAAGAAGTGAATGTATTATGAACGTAAAAAACATCTACCAACTTTATCAAAAAGTTTGGAAGATGCTCTAAGCTTTGTTTCTGATTGCGAAATTTTAACCTGTCAAAACAAAAAAATGACTTATGTATACAAACAAGGCGAAATTATTATTGTTACACGTAAAAGAAAATATTTTATTTTTATGTAATCATTGTGATGAATACTTAGCCGACGGTACTTTTACATATAAACCAAAGTATTTTCATCAACAATATACTACTCATAGGTGGAGCAGAAATTATTATTTTCTATTAATTCATTGTTTTTTACATTCTAAAAATGAATCTTGTTACATAAAAATGTGGTTTAATATTAAAAATGCTTGTATGGAGTTAGGAAAAGTTATTAAAACTATCCATCTCGATTTTGAAATAGCTGCTCATAATTCTCATAATTCTGTACAAAAAATATTTACTGGAATAAAGGTTAAAGGTTGTAGATTCCATTTTGGTCAAGCTTTATGGCGGAAAATCCAATCAATCAATAACCTTCGACGATCATATATAATGATAATCAAAATGAAACAGGTTAGTGGTTAAAATTGTTTTTTTGGTTTACCTTTTTTACCAGTACATGAAGTCACTGAGGCATTCATTGATTTAAAATCCAAATTTCCACCGCAAGATGCATGTACTGCATTTAAAGACAATATTTTTGACAACTACATCGAAGGACAGTTCCCAGTTGAAATTTGGACCCATCCAATCAATGAAAATGTACCTACAAAAACAACAAAGGGAGATGAAATATTTCATCCAGGATTTTATTCTGAATTTTACATCCCAAATCTATATATAGATATTTATTATAATATTTATAATATTTATAGTATTTATAGTTATTGATGTTTCAACGAAATATTCATATTGATACAATGACACGAATGAACTAGTACCATAATGGTGTTCAAAATATTGTCCGTCCAATTTAAAAATCAAAAACAAGTTACTAAATACAAAATAGTGATGTTTTCGATTTTTAATTAAATTGTATTTATTTTAGGAGCAATTGTTTAAATGATAGGAAGAATTTTTAATCGACGGAGATCGTATGAAATTTTTAAAAAAAGTCAGTAAGAGATTTCAGCTAATTTTTAAATTTTTTTAAATTTTAGAATACTCGTATATGGATTTATTTTATCTGAATGAATTATAAATTATTAAGTATACCTAACGTAGATAAATATAACTTTTTCGGCGTCGAAATCAAAACAGTGCAGTTTTTGGATACAACAATTTTAAAAATTGTACGTTTTTAACCTATTAAATAGGAATCAATGGAATTTATAATTTTTAAAGGAAACCTTTACACATATAAATTAACCCGAAAAATAAAATTTGGATAAAAAAAAATCGTATTGTATACGTTTCAGTTATAGCGTGGAAAAAATATAATTTAAATATTCACTGTTACCATGTTATTATCGTGTTAAAGAACAGAGTAATTTTGTTTTAGGGAAAATATTATTATTTAGATTGTTTTGTATGAATCGCGATTTAAAAATAACAAATATTAGAATAATATGTTGTTGTAGTGTATATTTCCGTCGACCTTTTATAAAATGTTTCTAGATTGAAATAAAAGAAACAATAATACAATAACACTCTGGAAACCAATTGTTCTGAACGGTTTAGAACAAACCATTTTGGTATTGTCTATTTTGCGAGTATACACTCTATGTAAATTTTAAACGCTTAAATGTACATTATATATTAAGAGTTTTTGTATTACATAAGTATAGAGCTATATAATTGTATATACCATTATTAAAATTGTTTATGATGATTTATTTAACATACTTCACTGGTTGTGTCAGTCAATCGTCGTCGTTTTTTGCTGTTTAATAGAACTATAATTCAATTTATTTTTTCATATCATTATGATTTTTATGGTAAATTTAATGAAAAAAAAAAAAAAAATGTATTTTTGCTTTTTAATTCATAATCTGATCACGATATTTTTTAGGGAAATTTGAAGTAATCGATAATTTATAATCAGCTTGGTTAAGTAGTGTATTGCAGTAAAAATTCGCTGAGTCTAAAATTATTATTTCCCTGTACCTTTGCTTATCATTAAACATTAAACGTTTATAAATAATAAATTATATCGGTCGATGACATTTGTTATTTTATTTTCTCGGTTTAGTATGAAATTAAAAACTGGAACCAACATAAAAAAAGATGTTAAATTCGAAATTGATTTTGTAATATTTGTTTATTTTTCGTCACATAATTATTTCCAATCGTAAAAAATAATTATTAACGAAAAAAAAAACCTTGAAAATCGACTAAGGAAACAAACGTATACATTAAATTGATTACCTACCCAATATGTGTAACCATACACACAAAATATATATGTACAAGATTCAAAAAGATAATAAAACTTCCTAGTGTCGTACAGTTAATTATCCGAGTAGAACGATACGTCCAAAGCATTGAAACGTCACGGAAATAAAAACAAATGCCGTTTGTTCACACAAGGGGGTCTCGATGATGAACCCTAATAGTGTATACTCGGTCCTAGTATATTTGTCTTATCAAAAAGCGTGCGATATATGTACTGGCGAATTATTACTAGGCGCGAACACTTTCAGTCCCTTCTGATCCTCCGCGTCCGCGTCCTCGTGCCGATTCTCGAGGTCCTCTGCATCCTTGTGGTCCACGCTCGCAGAGCCGCTTGGTATTGTTGTTCCCGCACCACCACCATCACCATCACACTTAGACTTGCGGCGTATTGTCCGCACATCCTACACATCACCGTCGGAGCTTAGACCTGGTTATAAAGACAACAAACAAGCACGTGTCTTTTTCTCACGGTCTGCCTCGTATAATAAATTATTCACGTATATGACGTCGACGACGAATACGATGAAGACTAGGAGTGCAGGAGATGTGAACGTTGCGCGGATTGGTAGGGTGCTGTGTCGCGGGTCGAGGGGTTCGCCGCCACCGACTAAAGATGTGATGTGTTGGACCATATCAAGTGCGTTCAATAACGATTTCTTCCACGACCGGCTCTAGATTAGGGGATAGCACGATAAATAACTCGTCACGCCCGTGCCTCCTGGGTTGGTATCTCGAGAAGATTTTCGTTTAATCCGAAAATATATACTATATATATAACATATATATTGACCATTTACACGTATTCTATCTAAATGTACTCCCTGTCGTTTTACGTGCTATCTCTTATATACTCGTTCCCCGAAAACACTTTCCCGTGTATTGTTTCATACCATTCTGATCAGCTTCACACTCATCTATTCCCATTCTTTGAAAGTGCGTTCGGGCATCGTTTGACGCGAATCCGGCTTGAAACGTATATCAACAGCTTCGCATGCGTATGTGTTCAGTTGCGTATTAGGTGACGGTTTTATTGAATACCACCTTACCTGTACGTACCTTACACGGTAGTTTTTGCCCTTTACAGGTGATGACTGTACTGATTAAAAAAAATTCTACCAGCTAGGAATGTATTCATATCGATATTGTTGTAACTTTAACGGTTTCAGTATGACGATACGTATGACTTCACAACAAGCAGTTGCTTCAAATTGTTTTTGGATTGTATGTTTGTATTTTAATGTTCTTTTTTCGTATTTAAAATACAACCAATTTATCAATGTTTAACAATATTCAACAAACATCGATTTTACTATAATTCTTATGTCTGAAAAATAAGGTAAAGCATTGAACGGATTTAATTATAAAAATAACAATTTTCATGTGTTACTTTGGAAAATTGATGAATTGTTCTTATAAATCGACCACTTTTCTTAAACATACTAATCGTTTTTATTTATGATATGAAAAATATATTATCCTTAAATTTTCAAACGATCACGAAGTTATATTCATTATATGTTTGATTTATTCAAGTTTTTTGTTTTAAAATGTATATTTTTTAAAATTATTATAGTTATTATTAGTTCTATATGCATTAAAGAGAAATGTACACATATAATTATTCTCGTACATTTAAATAAATTTTAAAGAAATAAAAAACTATATTTTGGTTTTGACATCGGTATTGTTTTATCTAAAGGTGGTTAGTTTGTACTTTTGTTTTTATTTTTTGTCGAAATATTACAAAAAATGTAAACCTATTGTCATTTATTATTCCTGACATAATCAGCTGCTTACTTTTATCATTTTCACGGATTATTTTAAATTTCTGCAAAAAATGGTTAAACACTCGAACATCACTTTATCTTTTTGAATAAAATGTAAATACAAATTAGGAGGTGATCCACTGAACGTAAAATACACTGATTTTCTTTAATATTTTACGAATAATTAATTTAAAAACAAGTGGTATAGCTGAAAATAATATAAAAGTAAAATAAATAAATTAAGTAGTAAACGTAAATAATTGAGTTGTAATAACGTTTCATATGGCGAATGATACTTTTATTATAAATATACTTCATAAAATATATACATTATTAGTGCCAATACCTTTTTATTACAATATTAAATAATATTGAAAGCATTGTGGTCACGAATACAGATATATTATAGTATAGTAGTAATATAGTTCATTGGTTTGAAATGTTTTATAATTACTGCATTGTAAACTTTACAGGTAATATTGTAAAATTTGTTTTCATTTGAAACTCAATTATGCAAAGAAATCTGTGATATTTTATAACTTAAGTTCCTATATATTTCACAGGTCTCTACAATCCTAAGAACATTATGCCAGATCCAGGGGTTTGCGTCATCAACAATCGAGCTTTTTTTGTCTTCGGTTCGCTGGTGGCCTTCTATATACCAATGATCATTATGGTGGTCACATATGCTCTCACTGTTCAGGTGAGTTTCATGAAGTTTTTTTATTTTTTTTTAACTGGATTTATTATAATAATATGTTATGTTTTATACACCTAAATGGTTTTTCGAAAATACGGGTTTCATTGCAAATGACCATTGTATATGCATGGAGATTACGTAAACTTTTTGAATTACATAGTCAAATATGTGCTGCTCAATGAAAAACAGTTTTGGTATTTCATTGTTATTATAATTATTTATGTTTTTGTGTGACAAATATTGGAGGAAATCGAAGATTTTTATTTTAATATATTTTATTACGTTTTCCAAATAATTATTGTTCATGGTGCCATATAAACGTATATTTATGATAATGATACATACGTTTTTGTTTTTATATTATGTTTATAAAATTAAAAAAAGTTTGTATTCATTAGAATTTTGTTTTAAATAAAATGGTTTTCAAATTTATGAAATGTATTATGGTAAAAAATAGCAATATCAATCAATCAGAATAACATTTTGTATGGATCATATAATAACTTATGAGCAATATTTGTGTTTACGGATGACATCTATGCATTGTAGTAAATAGACAGTTTTATAATTTATAGTATAATCGTAACAAGATTAAAAATTACAAATATTATTTTAATATAAGGTTGTAATTATAACGTATGCTATACGTGATGTATTAAGTATAATTATTTTATAATTGTGGTTTACATAATGTAACTTAGAAAATAAATACACTTTACCCTATACATATTATATATATTATGCACGAGAAATTTGACT
This sequence comes from Sipha flava, assembly GCF_003268045.1. Classification (NCBI taxonomy): domain Eukaryota; kingdom Metazoa; phylum Arthropoda; class Insecta; order Hemiptera; family Aphididae; genus Sipha; species Sipha flava. Next base: position 2,096,563 of record NW_020273171.1, on the reverse strand, counting down.
AAAATTCGTTACGTTTAATAATTAAATTTATACATTCTAATATAATTGATTAAATTTGTATAGTTCTTTTCTCATAGTTAGATTTGTGACGTATTAATGGTTTTTCGATAGTAGAATATACATCAATACTCGTAAAAGTATGTTTTGTTTTGTATACAGGTAAAAAATAAGATTTAATTTTATTAAATTTGGATCTAACTATATTTAAACATTTTAAATTATGATTATACATAACCTAATCCAACAATTTAGTTGATAAAACTAAGTATAAGTAAAGAAAAACATTGATTCAATTAATATTTGTATAAATGCGGACTACAATGTAGTTACTATACATTAGTAATAAGTAAAAAAAAAAAAAATAGTAATAAAAATTAAAAAACAGAAATGTCTATAACTATGTACATACAAAAACCTGAAAAAATAATAATTTCTTGAATACACGGACAATAGTGAACATTTAAATAGTGGTGGAAGTTTGGCGGAAGTATTGAAGTTGATATTTTTCCTATCATGCTATAGCTGGTTTTCAATTGTTTCAAATTGTTACGATAACCAGTGAATACTGTGTATAGTTTAACGATTCTCTCTCTCTTTCTCTTTCTATATATATCTCGTATATATATGTTTGTGTGTGTGTGTGTGTGTGTGCGTGTTTTAAAAGTGAATACAATTTTCTCGAATCAATATTTGCTGAAAAATAAGAGATAAATTAATAAAGATTGAATTAGGGTCAATGGATACTTCGACTCACTAGTAATTTGGAAGATATTGCAACCCACATGTAAAATTTACACTATAAAAAAAAATTTAAAAATATATTAGAAAATAATATCAATATATTGAAACTATTTAATAATTATGTTTTGATCAGTTTGAAAATGTGAACAGAAATTGAGGTTTGAGAATGTTTGGTATTTGAATATAATATTAGTTTACGGCAACCACACGATTGATTTGAAAAATAATAATAACAAGGTGTTCATTATACTACAGTACAATAGGAATGAATCTTATACGTTTTTTAAAAATCTGTTTTGATTCTTTAAAATATTGATTATTTAGTATTGTGGGTAACGTCAGGCATATAAATGTACAGAGTCGGATAGTCGGTCGGGCCATTAGCACTCGAATGACATTGGGTATGAATATGAAAGTGTTTACCACTCGAAAAATGTTGCGGATTCGGAAAACGAGAACAAGTGGTATTATTCTATAATGTTTACTGAGGCGTAGTGGAAGCTGCACTTGTGAAAACGATAGTCTATTTATTAAACATTTGACTGAAAAGAAGCTTGGGATATTATTAAATATCAAAACAATTGGATGAGAAATCAAAAATTACATTTTAGAGTATAGATTTATTATTGATAAGTTCAAATTGCATTTAATTACCTATACAATTTGCGGTTAAAATTTTAAACTATATTATATTTTTATTAATTATAAGACTATTTTAGTTTTATAATGGATGCCGCATCTGTAATTTTATAGTTTTAATAAAAAATAAATTGAAATTGAAATTTTTGAATCTCGTTGTACATTGTCCATTATACACTTAACACATTGTTTTATTTTTCATTTTTTAAAGAAGATATCGGCAAGACTTACGGTTTAATCGAAGAATCGGGTTATCAGAAAGATTGCCTGCAGAAAGACAAAAAATTATAAGATTTGAGTGGGAATGGAGTTTGTGATGAAGATTTAGAATTTATTTTTTCTTATCGGCTAATAGCTTTTATATTGAGGTAATTGTGTAGAGAGTTATTTTAAACATAGGTACCAAGATGCAGAAATATTAACGAATAAAAAACTTAAATATAATGTTTTAATAGGTATGATTTTTAGATAATATATTTATTAAAGTTTTTTTTAAATGTAAATCAGATTATTACCTGTTCAGTGTTTTTGTATAGTTCATGATAGTCATTGTTTATCAATAAAATTGATTTTTGTGTTAAAGTATAACATTTTTTCTTATTTCTCGTTAAATTCTTAAAATTCATTCAATACTTTGTACTTGATTAGGACTAGTGATTGATTTGATTTTACAACTTAAGTATAACCGTTGTATTCATAATTTTATAAATAATTTTGATCTTAAGTAAAAAAAAACAAGTCACTACTTATTAATTTAATGAGCATTTAAGGTACCGTTGACGATATACGAGTATTATAATGGAAATAGTAGGTATTTATTATTGTTATTTGATCAGTTTTGACTGAGATTTATAATAAGTGGGATTTCCCTCAAAAACAGAAGAGAATATTTGATGTTTAATTTGGGGTGGAAGAAGATTTAATGGTTTGTAAAATAAGAGCCTAACAAAATATGTACTGTTGTAAATTTGTTCAGTGGAATTTATTATCATTAGATTATTGTTTTTTTAAAAAACTACGATAAAAAGCAATTCAACCGATTTTTAAAAAACTGGGACCTTGTTCGTTCAATATTAAACGATTGAACTGAACTAAAAGTTTTACGATTATTGCCAACATTACAAATCTCATAATGGCTTTATAACTGTCAAACTTATAACTGATGACTAGTTTTTATCGAAAGTACATGAAGAATTACCTTTTACTGATTTTTTTCTCTGATTTATGTTGGATACAAACATGTTTACAATTATGAAATCGTTTTTCTTATCACTACCTAATACATTCGGTGATATGTGGGCTACTAATTGAATAAACAAATTTATAATGTTATATACTTTTAACGAGTTTTAGGTTATCGGCTGAATATCTTTTTAACTAATATTTTAATGAATAAAATGTATACATTTATTTCATAATAAACATCAATATGATAATGATTTATATAAGTCATACATTATTAATAATATATGAATATCAGTAAAAAATTTTAACAATAAAATACTTGTTTATTTTCCGTAGTCTTTGTAAATTAGTATAAGCAAACTGTTTAATATTAAGGTAGTATTGAAGAACAACTATGTTTCAATTTAAATAGGCATATATTCAAATTATATATGATTAGAAATTATTTTCATTGTTGATAACATTTTTATTGATCGAAGTATAATATTTCTAACCTAATAATTAAAATATCTAAATCAGAATTTATTTTTAAAATTTAATATAACCGAAAGCTGTTAATAAATTAATGATGAATAAATCAATGTTAGAAAATGCGAAGTTTGTTAACATCGAAAGCAATTATATTTTTTTTTTAAGAAGTTAATGTATAATTATAACTCTTATTTTGGATGAAAATAACGTGTACTGATCATGAATTAAGTTAAAATATACACGCGATATCGTAACAATAAAAATGACTGTGGCAAAGTAATTTGCATATCGTATTTGGAAGGCTATTTCGTTTCCTACTACAGCATGTTCTTTGGTAACTGCAGATAAAGCTTTAATAATGCACAGTATAAACAGTGTTTAATGTACGAATTTTTAAATAACTTCAATAATAATAGATTCCGACAAAAGAATAATTGAAAAAAAATTAAAAATGATCATAAAGTAAATATAAAAAATTTTTTAAAAGTTTTCATCATTATAAATTAAGATAAAAATTTCTCAGACGATTCATTTTATGAGTTTATATGTTTTTTGTGATATAAATATTTTACTAGTTTTTTGCTATCAATAAACCTCAATTATAATTGGTAAAATACATTTTTTTAAGCTGAAAAATTTACTATAAAATTTAATAAGTATATAAATAAAAAATGCAAAGTATATTTTATACGTATGAAATGTCAACCACATTTAACATCGAACACAAGTGCATTACACGGATGAGATTAATCCTAAATTTTTAATGACAAGTAGTTTTAAGATTTATTTTGCACAATTTATTTTTTTATTGTATTTAATAAAGAATATAATTTTAAACTAATAAAAACTATTAAATTAATTGGTTTTCAAAAAAATTTAACTCACTATTTGTATAACTTAAACGTTAACTTTAATTTAATTAAAGATACTTCAATTTCATTGTATTAATTTATTAATAGTTTCTATGAGTATTAAAAATAATGGTTTCTCCCTCTCTCTATCTTCATTTTTATATACATATGAATATTAATTTAAACAATACAATAATTATTCAAAAATAAAAATGCATAAACTGTTTACTCTCAATTTTTTTGGTACTTGTTTGTTATCGCCCCGCCATCAATAAATATAAAAATATTTCAATATTAATACTATTATTATTATACTTAATATGATTATAAATAGTATAGAATTCAAATTTTAAAAATGTTATATAATTATAAATTAAAAAAAATATATGTTAAATTACAAAGGAGGCCAGAACTCTGAAATATTTTTTTAAAATAGCTTGAAATGCATCTTGTTTGCCGAGACGTGTTCTCCGCATAAATTCAGCCAAATAGGGCTCCAAAAAATTTCTATTAGTTCCACGGCTCTTTTTATTTCCTTACTTTGCAGAACCCCATAACCTCTCGATATTTTGGGTGTGTGCCCCTGTGTATGGATCAACAAAATTGTAGGTGTGGTTAACGGTATTATGTATGAATCCCGCTTGATGTAAATTATTATAGGCTTTCCAACAATCTAACATAATTATCGAACCTGGTTTTATATATTTTTGTATTATTGATAACAATGTTTTCTCCGATCAATCAGGTACACTAATTATAAAACACGCGTTGGTTTCCCGACATATTCCACCGAAAATCTATTGCTGTGGCAGAATACGTCCAGCATTATTTTTTCTACGCACAAATAATTTTTCATCCAATTTAACAATAAAACCGGGGCCATCAATTTCTTCATAATTATTTTCTAATTTCCATACACATACCTCAACGTAGATAATTGCTCTAATCAACCACAGCGTTTTGTCCCATTTTAAGTTCACGTTTACAAAATGTTACTGATGACATTTCTCGGGCCCAGTAGTATATGAAATGGACAATTGTGTGTATTGGTAGTATAGAACCAGTTAGCCAATTATTACTCTTAAACCCTTTTTCTTCCTGCCACTTATTTTCTGACACAGCCATCGCAATCCCTTAATAAACATTATATGTCCATTTTCACACATTTCACTAACTTTAATTACATTATTTTTTTGTAAAAATTCAATTCCAGTTTCGTCGTTGAAAACAAATGTAAGTAATTCACTAAAATTCATTTTATCGTTTAAAATTTAATTTTATATAAAAGTCTGAACAAAATAGGCACTATAATAACGAAACCTCGAAAGTCAGTAACGCACTTAACTGTACGTACGTATTAAACGTAGATATTTCCAAAATATTTCCTAAAATAGATCATCTATCACGAGTTAAACACGATAATCGTGGGAACAGCTTAATATATGATATATATCTATACGGCGGGGCGATAACAAACAAGAGTGGCGGGGTGATAAATTTTTCACGGAGCACTGGCGGGGCGATAACAAACAAGTACCATTTTTTTTAAAATAAAATTAGAAAATTTAGTAGGTATTTATAAAATGTATAATTATTTAACGATACCTAAATTTCAATTATTTAAATTTATATGAAATTTTAAAGCGAATACTTCAATAAAAAGTAAAAAAAAATATTTATTAAGTAATTTTACAGATTGTAAACATATTTATGTACTAATGTTTATTTAATAATATCAATTTACAATTTTAAGGGCAATATAATAAAATGTTATGCATGTTTGTAAGATTTTTGAATCTTTTACATTAAAAATAAAAGTTTAAACATTGATAAATAAATTAGTTAAATGGAAATTAAAGTAAAAAGGTAAATAAATTATATATTAAAAGCTACTTTTCTTAAACAATATTTCTTGATTAAGAAATATTTAATTGATTAAGAATTAATATTAAGAAATATTATTTTTTTAAACAATATTTCTTAATTACAAAAATAATAACTACAATCGTTTTATCAATATTAATATATAAATTAATCCATTTATTACCTACAATTTGACGAAAAGAAAATGCACTTTATATGTAAATTATAGTTTGCATTTATATTAGTATAGTTTAACATCTGAAAAATAGATTATTTTGGAATTATTGAAAAAAACCACATACGTTATTTATTACGTTATTCACATATTTTAATGTATAGAAAATTGTATTAATCCAAAAGTTTTTGAAAAAATGAATATAATTTATTTTGAATATCATTAAATATAAATTATACTCCTGCATTAAAATTCTCAAGTAATAAAAAATTTTAATTATTTAAATACTTGTAATCAAATAACCAAAGGTTATGGGTACTATTGTTATGAATCTATTGTTAAAAAATAATAAGTACAAGAACATAAATTAAAACATTATAATAAGAATTAATTTTATGATTTATAAGATCCACCAGCGAGAGTAAAATTTTTAGTTCCAAAAACGTGAACTAATAATATTTTCAAACATCGTTAAATGTTAATTGTTTTCAACACTAAAATGAACGTATGTATGATTATAAATCATTATCTATTAGTCCACCAATCTTAATTTTCGATATTATATATTTAGATTTCAATGTAGTTTTCGATAAATTTGATAATATATTAGGTGTTAATTTTAAAATCAATTTTAGAATGCACACATCTAAAATTAAAATCAGTTGAAATAATAACTGGATTCGTAATAAGTAATTAAGTGAACCTTGTCGTGTTTATATAAATACAATCAGAAGTCTTCCAATTCAGTTTCTGTTACGAAATAGAAATATAACAATTAAAATAAGCATAAATAAAATATAAAAAAAACCGTGTGTTCAATGACGGAGATAAACCGGATTATTTTGAACGGATGCTTTTGGATTTGATACGATTTTTTTTTCATTTTAAAAAGGTAATCAAAATACGTATTATAATAAAAATTTCCATTTTAAACCACTTTTCCGTGTACGCGTTGTTAAGCAAATTATTATTATTATTTTTTTTAAATAAGTTGCTTCGACCAGAATTGGACTGGACTGTTATGTTTTTCAATTAAATGTTATTAATAAAGTTTTATTTCACCATCAAACCAACTACCGTACGAAAGTTAGTCAACGTCTTTATAAATCAAATAACTTTTAACAGGTTGTTTACGATTTTGAGCATATTCGCGAATGATCACTTGAACTTTTCTTCGCACTCCTGTAAAGTGATGACTCCATATATTCATTTGCAAAGTCAATGCTAGTCCAACGGGAAAAATCCCGAATTAAACGGCAACCGTTAGAAATATTTATTGTTACCTTCATTACATGTTATCTTTAGAGTCCGCCATTAATGTGTTCCATTACTCGTAAGAGAATGTGGTACAAAAATACTCGTACATGATCCAAGGGAACACAAGTTCTAAATGATAAAAAAAATAAAAATATTATTTCACGTGCGTTCGTGTAACGCGAAACGCAGTCGAAATGACTATGCACATAATACATTATTGTTTTGAGCTGCGCAACATGTTCGGTCAGCCGAAATCCGTATTTTGTTTCGTTGTTTTTATTATTTGTCGTCGGTCTCGCGTCGGTACGAGTGTGTACAGCTATATTTGTACGAAGCGACGTCGACGAAGATACTGCATCGGTGGTGCGGACGAACCGGTGTTCCGGACGTTTACCCGCCCATCGAACACGGGTCCGTTTTGCGAAATATTTTTTTGTGGTTTTACGGCACGCGCACGATTAAGAATACACCGCGACGGTACACTGTACCGCGTATTTCGTCATCTATTCCAAAAAACGATCGATGTCGACGCGCACCGCGGGCGCGTTATTTACCTACCGCGTACCGGTGCCTTTGTGGCGCGTCCGTTCACACGATTTTGCCGTAGAGCCGTTGTTGCGACCACGTTAACGTTCAACGGTCGGATGAAATCAAACGCGTTCGGTAGCGCCCCGATTCAGCCGATCGTAGACGATTATTTCGCGCGACATGTCGCACGGCGTTACGTTGTACAAAACGGTTTTCTTCTATTTCCAGTTGTTGCGGAAGAAAGCGAGATTTCTGCTGGACGACGATTTCGTGGACGGCCGGAGGAACGGGACGAGCGCAGAACCGCACCTGTTCAGACGTCTGGGCGGCCGGTTCTCGGCCAACAAACATCAGAACAACACGACAAGGTAAGTGGGCGCGATAACGACAAAGGGGCGACGCGACGGAGCCCGGACGTGCCGAGGCTCCGACGTGGGACCAGCGGCGCCGCGCGTTTCCGTACGCGTGCGATTTGGAATTCGCGCGCGCGCGGTCGAGATTGAAATGTAGGTCGAGACCTGATCCGTGTCCGGATTGAAAGGGCCAAAGCAATTCTGATCCTCATCCCGCTTCCCGACGCCCGCACAACCGTCACCGCCACCGCCGTTTTCAATGACCTTTCGCCGTAACCACCGGTCTTGACAGCTGATTGGCGGTCGGCCGAAAGTTTTCGTCGGAATATTGTCTAGAAGATCACTAGGATTACGCACACACACACACACACAAATGGCCCACTCTAACCCACCCGTGCCGTCCACAAGCTGTTCGCTCACGTTTATATATATATATATTACTCAATACCGTGAATACCCCTCCTCCGCGTGTTTTCATCGAGGCCTTCCGGCAACTGAGGACGGGTAATGGTTTTTTTTTTTTTTTAAAGGAAAAAAATAAACGAAAGAGTTACGCACGACGATCGTAATCACGCACGTGCGTAGCGTTACGCCGTAACGCGTTTACGACGGTGGAATACGGATATGACGAGTAACTGACCGAACGTTCCCCGTAGCTGCGGGAGAAACCGTTTGCCCGGTGTACGTGCGTATCCGCATCGCTTCTTCCGTTTGTTGCGTCGATAACGATACTTGTTCGAAAAATCGTTTCCGTACGTCAACGACTGTAACAGCTATACGTCTCAAACGTTCGATAACCCATGCACGTTTATGGTGTATCCGAAAATCGGATCACTTTACTTGTGTTTCGCGAGTGACGTTGCGTGATTTATCGATAGGTGTTACGTCGGGGAAAGCGAAGCAAATCCCTCCCAAAGTTTTGAACACCGAAACGCAAGAGATAAGCAAATGAATACACGCGATTGGCAAGGTAAAATACCGATTCTGATCGATTAGGTAGTAAGGGCCATTTGTTTTCAATGATTTTGTATAATTACAGTTTTGCAACAATCCTACGGGTATCGTGGTTAATGGAATACGGGGAAAAGGTACATGTTCATCCAGAACGATTTATAGGTTAGGCTATATCATAACGATTACATGTAATTCGCAGTATATATATAAAAAAACAAAAAAAAACGAGATACACGATAAAAAATGTTTTGTTTCAGTAAAACTTGCATACTGTATGGTTGGGTTTCACGACTAGTATTTTAATACTTTCTAGAGAACTTAGCAGTTAGCGCAAATGGACGAATCTTTTTTTTATCGCTTCTTTAGCCGATTTTCCTGTCCATATTATAGTAAACCATATGTATCCTTTAACACACGCTTACAGATGCGCACACGTTTTTAGTGTTTAAATGTGTGTGCTCCGTTGTCGTGCCGATTACAACCCACTGAATAAACATCGATACAACATTATACACTTATATACACATGCAGCATACGGAATCGCAAAAGACTTCACTAAACTATATTTTTTTTATACGAAAAAAATTAATAGTTTATGCTATTTTGTTATAATATATTCACTCACATTATTGATTGGTAAATCATATTCGATGTATTACATATCGTGTTCTAAATTAAATGCTCTTTACCTTATAATTATTGAGAACATTTTCATTGATTGAAGAACTAAGAAGTGAATTAAATTAGTTAAAAACATTAAGGTTTGTGTAATGTATGTTTAGTCTGTAATAGTTGAATGCAACTAAACATGTATCACAAATTTTATGTTGCTATTATGGTAAATGGTGTAACGGACACAAGCTTATCTAACAGAAATACTAACCAAATAATTTAAACCTAACAATCATTAAAGTTGAAACAATTATGTGGAATTCGATTTTGTTTTAACGTTTCTATATTTATTTTTAGTAAAATAATGTAAGCCCGTTCAATTAAAAACCTTGTACATACAACTATTATATTGGCCGGGTCCATTTTCCACAAAAAAAAAAAAAAATAATAATAATAATAAAATCGTATGATCGTAATATAAATCTGAAACGTTAGAATTCTAAAAAATAGAATTTGATTTTTTGTGGGTTAGACCGTTATGGTTCTATGCGCCTCAAATATAGTCTTATTGATACGTGTATATCGTATATTTGTGTGTTTGTCTCACTCAATGAGTGTTATCATAATTAATAAGTGATAAATTATGATACACAATATAACAATATAAGTATATACGTATATAACCGTACATTATATGGACGAAACTTTATTAATTGTAATTAAAATTACAATATTAAGTTATCGTTAAAAAACAGAAGAAAATAACTCAGAAATTTAAAATAGGAATATGAAATTTACCAAATTCGAAACTCTTACGTAGTAAGAGAATAGAATAATAATTTATTTATTATTAATCAATATTAATTATTATTAATATTAAAAATAATAATAATTATATTTCAAGATATGCCATTAAATTTAAGTATTATATTACAGTGAAGGTTTATATATTTCATATCTAGAGGATGACCTTAATTTACTTTTACTTTTATTTATTATTTAATTCATAAATATAATCTTAATGGTTTACTAGTAGAAGTAAATTCCATCATTAAACGCGGTATATTTTTGACTAAAAAATTCGTAAAATATTATAAATTCATAGTTTATATAATCTTTAAATACATAATACACATATATGTCTTTAAAATATTCTAGATTTTAAATAATAATCCGTTTTTAACTAGAGTGAAAAAATATAAATATTGATTATGTAAACATACGTTAATTTTTTTGAAACGTAACTTCTGCGTGGTATATGCAAAAGTGTTTAGTATTATGCATATAGATACCTAAGGTTATAATTATCGTAGTGAATACGTATAATAATAAATCAGTAAATCAATCGAGTGACAATAATATTGGACATGCTGGATTTTCGTTATTATTAGTGAAAATCATAGAAAATTTAATTTATAAATTTTTAGAGTGATATTTACTAATTTAATAATCAATCGTGATTATTTTTTGACGAATAGTAGTCTGAGAACTTTAAATTAGATACCTATATATTAATTAATAATTTATTAAATGGTTATTTTGTATCAGTTAAGGAAAGGAAGTCGAAATTTGGAATGATTTCTTTCTCACGACTAGTATTCAATCAAATGGTATTGCATTTATCAAACTCCCCTAGGCCCGAAAACATTACTGCGTGAAGAAAACCATCGCAATATTCTCGATAGAACTACTATGAGGAGTTATTTATCAATACCCTTTGATGATTTCTCACTCGTTTTCGGATTAATGTTGATGCCATAATATAAGGAGTTTACTCGTCCACGTTTCGATAAGAAATACGTTTTACTACGTTTCGGTGTACATAATTTTAAACAGAGGCTCTGAGGAAAATTGTTTTTACAAAAATTATAGGAAACTTGGAATATTGTAATTTGAGATTATATGAAAAAGTGTACGATGAAAAATACAAAATATATACAATGGTATATCAATGTTCGCGTTCTTGACTTTTCCGTTAAATTAATGTAAGTGAATTATATAAGATAGATCATCATACACTGAACTACATTTATTTTGTATTTTTTTTTTAACAATTTCATCAATTTTAAGTAACTTGGAATATTTATTCATTCAACAGACGAAATTAACTGTCAAATTAAACACATTGATTACCAGATATCCCGGTAATAAAATGTTAGTGTTAAACTATATTAATAATGACGATGATGAGGATAATGATAATAACAGTGGTAACAATAATAATTATAACTAAATAAATATACACATGTTTAACACTTTTTTTTAATGTTATTCTAACGTTTCATTGAATATGTGCTTTACGGACTACAGCAGTCAGTCGTAATATGATTTGAAGGCCAATGCGAAGTGGTGCGCTGGTGTCCGGTGACCTGCCTCAGTAAATAATTAAAAATAGGATATCGTTATCATCTGATATTTGTTTTATAACACGTGAAAGAATTATTGAAAACGTTGAAATCCGGACAGAGCTGTTTTGGGCAAACACAGTACCAGGCTTGAAGAAGATGCATTACCATAGATGAACATTTTGAATCTTTCGGTGTTTTATGATAATGTACAATAATGGGGGGTGTGAGCCGATTTCACGGGCTCGAAGAAGTCGTGGACCGTTCAGACGACCAGGTGAACGCTTGTGCTGGCTTACCTGAGGGGGGGGAATTTGAGGGATCAGTAAGGTGGAGGCCCTAACAAGGGCCTTTTTAGTCGTAACACTGGATCGAACGTGCCCCGTCGACAGTCACGGGAGATTACCGGTGACTTCCCCGTTCACTGCCAACGGGGCACGTAACCGTCTCGTATACGTGTCTTGCCGTCCGAGGCGTTGATGTCGCGATGTCGTCTCGTCACGCGTAGCTTTCTGCGTATTGTTGGTCGCCGTCGTCGTTCTCGTCCGTCCGTCGATGTACCGCGGTTCGTCTTCTGGTCACCGATGTCCAAACGCTGGATGGTCTTATCACGTTTTATTTTTTTAAGAATCGCCTACAAAGACCCTATTATATATATCGACTGTTTAGTCATGCAATTCATTTTTACATCTCGTACCAAACTCGGAATGATTGCGATTCTAATTAATTAAGTATATTTTACTTGATCTACGTGTTGATTTATTATTGTTATTATTATTATTATTATTATTTTTTATGTTTTTATTATTATATAAATATTACGTGTTGCTATATTATTTATACAGCTCTGCGTGTATCGTATCATTCTATGATAAGTTGTACACTGCTTTTAAAAAGTAGGTATAATGTGTAAAATCCACTACCCAAATTTTATATTAGTGAAATCTCGTGGGATACCCTGTGTATATTAATTTATTGAAGTGTAGTACCAACAAAACAGTAGTTACATTTTATGACACTCCCAGTGGAGAGAATTAATTTATCATGACGTAAAATAACTTAGAAACAGTTTTTTTTATTAAATATTAAATTATTTATGATTAACTTTTAAACTATTTTCAAACTATTTTCAACCATTATAAATAAATTATGGTGTTGTATAGTAATAATTATATTATTATAAAAATTAATAGGGGTATAATGAAAGCATACTGATGAAAAATACATATCGTACGTTACGAGTCAAAACTTATTTGAAAGTTATTTTAAGTTAAAAAGTGTTATATTACCAACATTTTTACTCAAGTCATATTATATTACTTCAAAATTGGAATATAATTATTTTTGTTTGAAATGATACTGATGCAATGTAATATCATTTTTATCCAGTGCCACAACCAGAGGTTGGCGAAATTACCAACGGCAAAGCAAAGTAATGGGGTGCATTTTAGTTAAAATTAAACTGGTATTTTTCTATAAAATACGCGCGAAAATAAAATTCGACAAGGGTACCACATATGGTATAACTATTATGGTATATGGCACTTTCTTTATCTTTGATTTACACGCCGTTAGATAAAAATGTTCAAACAAATACGTTAATTAAATTTCAAATTATTGTAAATAACTAATTAATTAATGAATCCGCATGGTCCAGCTACTGATGTAGTATTAAAAATAAAAAAATAAAATTATGTTCGACAAAAATGTTGCCCTTGCTCAATACTTAAATTTGATATTATATTTCGTGAGAGATAATTGCGTACATAATCTATTTTTATATCGTTTGTGATTAATTTTATAATAATATAATACACAAAATAAAAAGTTAATACAGTGAATAAATATTCTGCTCTCTAAATTCTAACTAAGAAAAAATTTAAAAATAAATTAAAAATTGTGAAATTTATTAAATTACTAACAACAAAATTAATTTATAATGTTGTAGTATAGTAGAAAATTATGAAGAACATTTTTTATTCATAAATGAATAACTTCTTATTTACTGCCACTTTATTAAACTTGATAATTTAGCAGTAGTAATTTTCAGTAGTTAGTAACACTGTACATTTATGTGCGTTTTCCCTCAAGTTTCGATTTTGTTAAAATTACAACTGCGCCATTTTTAATTTTCTAAGTGATATCATGCTTTATTTTTTTTATTTTTTTTTATTTTTTTTGATCTGTTAATAGTGTTACGTGTAGAACTACATAGCGAAAGTATATCATACCATAAATAATCATTTTTTGTCTTGGGGAGAAAATAATAATAAACAAATATATTTTAATATTCATTATAGTTTTTTGTAGTCGTATTTGTACAGAAATTCTCTCCCGCAGAGTAAAAATTGCATTAGAGTAATATCTTGGAATCCAAATATTTGAATTAAGTACATAATAACAATATTATACAAGTTGGATTTATTGTAACCACATTGTACAATACTGTGTAACATTACCAATATACTTTTGTTGTGGTGGCATCAAAAATTCGAGAGAAATCTTTTATTGCAAACCTATCACCGAGAGGAGAATATTATAACAAAATGGGTTTTTTTTGTAACATATAAACAATGACTATAGCGCGTACGAAGCGAAAATAGTAAATCAATACACCAACACAGTTCACTAATATGTGCATTTTCCTGAAATCTGTTGTCAATAAATTCTCTAAAGGATCATTTAGAAATGGCAGAAATATTACTTATTTGAGTTAAAAGTACAGTATTTTAAGGACGATGTAGAACGCAAGATCAATTACTCCATTCATCATTGAGTAAGATAAGTATGAGTTTGCTAGATTAACGTTTAATATAAAACTATTAAAATAATAACTATAATAATAATAACTAATAATGATTATATTATGTATATATGTATTAAATGATTAATATGAAACATGATTTTCGTACAGTTTGAAAAATTCTTCAGTTTTTATTGTCATTTTAAACACGATGTATGCAAAATCGAATTTATTAACATACTTAAATACACACACACACACACACACACACACACACACACACACACACACACACACACACACACACACACACACACACACACACACACACATACACATATATATATATATATATATATATATTCGAATTCATGGAACTAAATAAAGGTTAGAGTATATATTGACGATAATTCAGGATGAAATAAATTATTATTATTTTGATTAAGACAATTAATTTTATTTATATTTTACTTGATTCATAATATGAATTAACATATTATGTGTTAAATTTATTCATTGTTTGTTTTTAAATTTTACATTAGTTCGTATTCTTATTATTATCTTTTAAAATATCCATATTTGAAACTTTGTTATATTTAAATAAATGACTAATAACATTTTATATTTTTCTAAAAGGGTTAGGACAATTTATTTTTATTAGATATTTTAAATTTAAAAACCATGTGAGTTATGCACTTACTGTATGTGCATGTATACAATTTATCTCTAGAGTGATTTAAATGTGTTCAGTACCAACTACGATAATATTCTTTAAAATTATTTTTGTTGAAATATGCATGTAACTTATTTGACATAACAGCATTTCGTATATTTTTGTTTTAATTTTCTTATTATATTTGATTAAAGTTATTTTTAAAATATTTAATGATATGAGATGGTTGTATTTAATAAATTTTAACATGTACTCTAAAGTACTCTTGTTTTTCCATCCCTGATTCCTAGGTGTTTCAGATCTTCTTTGACACGGTCACTCTATCGCTATCTTGGTCGTCCTATTAGTGTTTTTCGAACCGGCTTCCACATTGTGACCTCATTTATTAATATATCCTTTGCTCTCCATACATGCCCTGTCTAGCTAAGTCCTCAGCTTTTTAGAACTCCTACTATGCCGGTTTCTTCAAAAAATTCTTTTAATTCTGCGTTCGTTCTTCTTTCATATTCATTGTTTTCCGTAAAAAATGTTATGACCAAAGATTCAATATTAAGGAGACTTAATATTTTCCTCTCAAAAATCATTAGCTTCTTTTCGGTTGTCTTTGTTGACGCCTATGAAATCCTCATGCATATAATACAATAGGTCTAACTAGAGTTTTGTAAAGCCTAATTTTTCTTTTTTTTGATAATTACTTAGGTTTAATACATAGTATCAACTATACATACATACACCATGTAACAATCGTTACAAGTTCAAAGTTTTTTATATGTTTTATATGTACTCGTATACTCGTATTTATATTTACCAAATATCTATATTATTAAAAAAAATTAATATATTTCACATTGTGTACAGTCTTTAATTTTTATCCTCATCGTTTTGAATATTAATTTTAATGATTGGATTTTAAATATTTTTTATAACAATGGAAAAATGTTTTTTAATATATTTGTATAATAATAGGTGTCGAATATTCTTACTGACAAGGAACAGAAGCTAAATATAAAATATTCGTCTTGCTTTACTAAAAATTTTAAATTTTTAGTATAATTTTTTCGGGGAAAAATAGTTTAGGAATATACATAGAGATTTTTAATATATTTTCACCCTTTTTTTGTGCTTAAATTATTAACTTTTTCAAATTATGAATTTCGGATATTGAAATTTATTCTATTCTAAATGTAATTTATTCTTTATTTAATTATAGTTCTCAATACATATATTTTGATTATTCTGTAGCTTAATAACTTTTTTTTTTCCAAATGGAACAATAATTTTTTTACTTAATTCATTATTCTTTCTTGTTTTTACGGAAGTGTGTAACATAGTCAATTTTAACCAGAATTTTTGAAGTTTTTAAAATTTAATTTTAAGAATTATAGGCACAACTTATAATAGGGTATGAAATTATTAATAGCTTATTAAATTCTATATTAGACAAATTAATACAATTTTTAAAACATACTTTTTAATACTAAACATACTCATTAGAAACCATTAATTAGACATAATAGTTTTTATGAGATTTAATGGTTTTTCTGATATTGTCACTCAAAAGTGTTAAATGTTTTCTGTATGATTTTGTTAGCATTTTCAGGCATTATATCACAAAAAGTACGGTTCTGATTAGTGGATGTCCTTAATATATGGTTCACCTACAAAATGTTCAAGCTTTATTACCGACACTTCAAAAATGTATAGTGGATATTACTGATGACTTACATTTTAGCCTTGTTTATGTCGTAAAATAAATACTATTGAAAGCATGATTCAATTATACTAAGGAAATAATTTGTTTTCGTTCTGTGAATCTTCTACAGTTTTATGGTAGAATATTTTTGTTATTTTTGATTAATGTTCTATAAATAGTGGTTAGCATTGTAATTATTGTTTACATTTAAAGTAAGTATATAGTAACTATAACTATAACTATAAATGTTTCGTATTATGTTCATCAACTCTAAGGATTCAAATTTTTCTCTAGAGTTCAGAACACTTCAACTGTAAGGTTTCTTTTTCAAAAATGTACTAGACATCCACAAACATATTTCTAACTGCCCGTTCTTCGGAGAAATTGTAATAGATGGTTAGATATGCGAAACTTATACTTGTCATTTAAATAAAAATTTCAATTCTGTATTTTATTTTTTTTTGAAAATCTACGATTTGATATTTGATCGGTACAAATAATGGTCCCTTGATAATATATTGCAGCATTCATTCAACATCACGTAAATATATGGATAAGTGTATCTGTGAAACATTCAAGCATACTGGTTTGATTTTAAATAATGAATGTGATTTTTTTTTGTTTACGAACAATAATTTGTGTTTAGGAAATGAAATATATTTAAAAAATTATTAAGTCGAATAAAAGTGTGAAATTACTAATAGTAATAATCATTACTAATATATAACTACGAGTTTTAGACATAATATTAGAATGCGTGCTTTCACGCTATATGTTATATATTTATATGTTTGAATATTCTTTTGGAACATTAAAAATCGATAAGTATTATTAATATTTTAGTATAGTTTAATTGCCACGGATAGTATAATAAATTATAGTTTCATTTACTCAGTCATAATACTTGTATATACCTATTTCGAAATATCAAAAAAAAAAAAATTAAAATATAATTTATTGATCTTCAATACTGATGAAGATAATAATATTTTAAACTTTAAAATAAGTTCTTGAAATAGAATAGGATTTATCTCCAATCATATTAAAATATAAATATATTTATTGAATGAGTAAATTGCAATTTGATTTTGTTCCATGTAAATGTATGAGTTAAAAAAAAAAAAATATGGATATTATTTGATATAATTTTCGAATTTTGAACAATTTTATAACAATTAATTAGAAATTATGATTTAAGTCTTATAATATATTAAATTAATTTTATTTTTATTCATGATACAAATACCAGAAGATTCTTTAATTTAATATTTTGTAAAGTTGAATAGTTTTTTTAAAAAAAAGAATAAAAACATTATTGAAAAACGAAAAAGGTATTATTTTTCCCTTGCCTTGGAATCTAAAGTATATTTATTGAAAAATTTACGAAAATGTATCTTAAGTCTATAATACAAGTACAAAACTAAACAAATAGCTTCTTTTAAATATAAATATAATAAAGCTAGTAAGATTTTATTTAGGTTATTTATATATCTTATCCCTACAACGCTACGAGTAAGTACTATAAAAAAGTTGTAAATGGTAGTTTCTTACACGATTTTAAAACATGTAAAGAGAAACACTTAACCATATCTATCCATTTATTTTATAATTTTTGTGTACTTAAGCGATATTTTTTTCGACTGCTCTGGTTAGGTTATTTGGTACATCTTGGAATATTGCTTAAAGTGGCGTTCAATACCATGCGATGTATGAATAGATTTTCGTACGAGTTTATTTTAGTCCGAAATCGTCTTTAACAATATCAAGTGGTATGTTAATTTATTTCTAGATAGTAAGTATAAATTCTTTGTGCAGTGATTGATTATTAATGTAACACTAATGTAACACTAGGTTGTATTGGTTATTTTTCATATTATATTTTGACACATCAATTAGAACCCTTATTGGCTATTTATAAGAAGGTTTGAATCTTCTCATATTCAACATAGGTGTAACATGGATCCTACACATGAGAAAATTATTATCTTAAAGGTATGAATTTGTGTTATAAAATATTTTATATGATCTACAAAAATATCATTGTATACAGCTATTGAAATCAATAACAATATACATTGCATTTTGTATTTTTCAAGTATTATATTTTTGAACACTGTAGAGCTTTGTTAATATTTGAATTGGAACAAGAAGTATATTATGATAATAGATCAAATAAGGAGATTTTTTTTATATTTCTGTCTGAAAGTGTATAACAGTAATGTTTGTGCAAGTTATTTAAGTTATAAAGTACATATAAGTAAATGTTCTAGATATGAAGAGTTGTTATTATTGCTCTAAAGAATTTGATTAATAAATAATTATAATATTAAAAGAACAAATTAAATTATTTAATTTACTAATTAGTAATAATATTTCCGCTATTGTCTGATTAAATAATTTTGAGTATTATAATTAGACTTGATGGTTGATAATATTTCGTCAACCGTTTTAGTTTGTTTTTTTATTAGAAATCAATAATTAAGTAAGTAATTTTCATTCTTAACCGTAGTATAAGAATCTGATAAATATTATTTTTTCAGAACTGGAAAAATTATTACTTAAATAATTGTATTATCATTTTGTTAACTCTTAGGATTGGTTTTTGTGTAATTTTTCTGGAAATATATGAAGAAGGGACATTCTAAAAATATTTGAGTTTTATCAATTTTTCATAATGTTTAGATTTATATTTAATTAAAAATGGAAGTGCTACTGATAAAACATAAAACATAATTTCTTACCCGTCAGTAATGGCTAAAGGATTGTTAAATATAATAATAGGAACGATGTTTAATTTGTTACTAATGAACTGTACTGTATTCTACAAAGACCTGCTATTCAATTTTAACGTGATATACCTACTACTTTTAAATTATCCGATTTATTTGTTATTTACGTAGTTTTGGGGAAATTCTAAGATATGAAGTTTTCGTCAAAAATAACCATATATATAGGTATTCATTTTAAATCAGTTACACAATTTTATTTCAGAGTATTTTACAACAGGATTTTTATTTCCAATTTTAAGTTTCAGTTTTGAAATTATTATTATTAAGATAAACGAAAAAAAAATATGTTATGATATTCGTTTAATTTTTCTTAAAGGGTGTAATATTTTTTTATTTACTGGATCTTGGGAAAGTGTGAAGTTTATTGTAGACAATTGATGTACCATTTACGTAATTTAACTTTCAAGCAGGGCTGTGAATTATTTGAGTTTTAACTAACTCTTTAAGTATCTAGTTTAGTTTTACAGTTTGGAATTCAAGGGCTGAAGATATCTATAATGGTTGGACATCTGCCTCTATAAAATTGTGAGTATGTCAGGTCATTTGGCGTGACAAAGAAATGGTGATAGTGGTGATATCTAAAAGTGTATTTAATAGTTATTTGCGAAAAATGCTGGACATTTTTTATTTGAATCATTTGAATCATCTGTTTAAATAGATTTTTTTTAACATTAAAATAAATGTATATGTTTTCTATTTTTGAATTATGGTTCACTGACAATATTTTTAATGATTCAGCATCATAATTTATTTCAATATAGGTTATTATCCAAGTAATCTAATAGTAATTACAGTTACTAAGATCGTTTAACATATTTTTACCGTAGAATATAATTATTTTTTTTATTAAAATGGATTCATGCAATGAATTATTCAATGTTTAATTTTTTACATCACAGATTTTGTTCACGGCGGAAAGTTTGTCTGTTATACTGGAATATACAGAAAGAATATACATTACATAACAAAAATAATGGGCGGAATATTGTTATTGTCAATGTATTTTTTTTATATTGCCTTATTATTGTTAGCAATGGAGAAAGAAATAATAACAAGTTAAGGATATATTATTTAAATTCCTTAAAATTAGG
This sequence comes from Sipha flava, assembly GCF_003268045.1. Lineage (NCBI taxonomy): Eukaryota > Metazoa > Arthropoda > Insecta > Hemiptera > Aphididae > Sipha > Sipha flava. The sequence goes on along the minus strand of NW_020273171.1, from coordinate 2,075,600 downwards.
CATACTGCTATACATTTTTAAAAAGTGAATCTAAATGTAAGTAAGTATTGTTTCCATAGATTCGTTTTGTTTTCGGATCAAGATTGTTCAATGATGCGTTGGATTATTATTTTAGTTTAAATTTGTTAGAGTTTTTATTAAACATAATACTTACGTTACTTTAGTGTTTCTTTTCTTTTTTTTAGTTTTCTTTTCATTTATATGTCTTTGTAGGTAGATAGTTAATTATATTTTTGTACGTTTTTGAAAACAAATATTAAATTTGTTTTATATTAGGTAATATACACCGCGTAATATACATTTAGCAAATTTAGCAAGGAGGTTTTGGATTTTTTTTTAGTGATATCTGAATTATTTTTTCCGTATATCAAGCATATTTCAATTGAATTTTATTATATAATCTCTTACAGAATCAGAATCTTGACTTTATAAACATTGAGATTTATTTATTTTATCTGGAACCTACTAATTTGATAATTATACTATTCATAGATTTTTGATTCTATTATTCAAGTAAAATACAAATGATTAATCACACGTGTGGGTGCATACATTACATTAATTTATTTTAAGTTGAGTGTATTGTGAACTACTTTATAAATTATTATTACTATTTTGAAGAAAATAATTATATTTTTTAAAGATATAAAACATTTAAGAAAATTGAAACATTTACTCACATACAATTTAATAATTATTGATCCGAAAAATTAAAATGATTTCTTGGTATTTCAGTAACTGAAGCAACTGTTGTAAGTGTATGAGTTATATAAATATATATTTGCTTATGGATGTTTGAATCAAATATAGTAATTACTTGTATAATGGATTTTAATCGAAATATTATTTTTTATTAATGTTATTATTGACACATCTCAACATTAAATTAATGAATATATGTAGTTAGGTCAGTGTACATACGTAAAATTATTATTATTGTTATTGTTTATACACACAAAGTACAGTGTACTATTTATTTAATCAAACCATTTTATTTGTTATGTTAATATTTTGTAGAATAATATATTGATGAGCTGTATGATTACAATATCTGTTGAAATTACAATAAAAACAATCCGGAGTCTATAGAAATACTCATCTTGAAAATATCGCGTTGTCATTTAATTTTAAGAAGTGATTATTATACAAACTGTACTACACTAATTATTATTAAAAAAAAAAAAAAAAAAATCCGAATTCAATGTTTAAAGTAAATGTCACACTTAATGCATTTTCCCTATCTATAGTGTATTGTATTTATACTTATTTTTAATATGTAAATATAGATTTAACTATACTATCAGAACGATAACAATAATAATAAAACGAACCTCGATCCTTATTTATAACAAGTTTAAAATAAGTACTAAACAATTTTAAACCAACGGTGTTCGGGATGTGGTTTAAACAAAGATGGAACAATCGAAGTATCGATAATAACCGCTACGGGGCTCCGATGCGATTAATACGCACCATAGTTGTTTCACACAAATGTAAAACTAGAACCATAATGTATTACGCTGGAAAGCATACCAATATATACGTTTTACCCTTTTGATTTTCATGATTTACATACCAGTGCATTTTTGATAAATGTGCAAATGTGTCCTAAACGTTAGTATCCTGGTACCGTTTATATACTTACGAATATCGATGTTACTCGAAAACCACAGTCGAGTTTACAACACTTTTGAAAATGTTTTATCACTTTAAATATTTCGCTAAATTAACTCGAACCTAACAATATTTATTGGCAGTATTCATAACAAGTGTAGTGCATCGGAGAGTTGGATAATAATTCGAAACTGCTTATTTTACTGTTTACGTATCAATCCCACACGTTATTGGTTTGATATTCACCATTCTACTAGTGTGTTTGATTGAAATTAGAGAATTATTGGTTTTACAATGATGTTTTTTTTTTCTACGATAAAACTTGCCGGTAGTTAATTTACTCCAAAAGTTTTTTTTTTTTTTTTATAGTATTTTATTAAGTCAGGCATTAGTACTGATAGGTAATGGGTAGTATGTACATTTAACGTTTTGAAAACGTTATAACTTTTTGATTTTTCCAGTAGTTTTTTTTTTTTTTTTTTTTTTTTTGGTATGAAAAAAAAAACTTTGAAATAATATAAATTTGTGTGCAACAAGCGTTTATATTTCTTTTGATAAAACAAGCAGGTCTTATGATTTGCGGCTTGTATAGAATCGTCTAAGCTAAATTTACCAAATGCGAAAAATTGGAAGATTTGTTCAGTTCCAGACAATTTTATTTTATTTTTTTTAATAAAACTTTTAGTAGTTTGAAACATCGGGAAACGTTATTCTCGAGTGCGTTTAGGATCAATTGTAAATTTAAACACCCGGGACCTTCAGCGATAGCGTTTCACAACATTTGAATTGTGTACATCGCACTCGCAGATGCTGACGATATCACACCAGGGACGAGTGATATTTTTATTTTTCTACTTAAGACTGGTCTTCACGTACTTGATATTGCATTTCTATGTTTTTACATGTGGAAGGTTTGCAAATGTATATACTGCGCTCTAAAAACCGACATGTAATGACAACCAGAACGTGTAGATATCGCGAAAACGTCCGTGTAGTTGCACTACTGAAGCCGGCGGACGCGCATAACCGAATAAAAATACCTGTAAACCGAGAAACGTGTACCGAACCAACTGCGATTGTATATTGTTTTAGGCGGGTACAGCCGGGCAACAAGAACAAACAGTGCGATCAACACACGCAGATACCGGACGCGGTATCCGCCTCCAACAGCGACTCGAGGAACTTCCGGCTAAAGACGCTTAGGCTTCAGCTGAACATGAACCCATCGACTCTGAATCTGAGGTACATCAGGTAGTTAAATAATTATGTAACGACTACTGACTGTGTGCGTTGCTAGCGTATGAACCACCAACCGATGACTCGGTGTTACCCGCGTTCTTGTATATATTGTAATACAGTACAATACACACTGTATACTAAATGTTGATGACAATAGTATGCAAACTAGATTTCCAGGTAACCGAACACACCATTTTTCGTAAACACTCTGTACATACGTCATTTTTTGTCGGGTTTTATACGTCCTCCCACCCCTATCCCGCTCCATACCATCTGTTCTACAGATGAGTATAAAAGACGCGCTCGTTCTATATGTTTTATGGATTTCCGTGCACTTTTTGCCCGCGGACGGAGAAAACTGATTTTTGTCCTATTGTGAACACAGCTCGTACACACCGGATCAATCAACCGAAGGAAACGGGGCCCCGACTACGGATGAAAAACATTCAAACTTGAGATTTTTGATATCTATTGAATATATTGACGGACTGCATCACGGTTTTTCATTCTATTGCCTTTTATTATTAGGCTTGAATAAAACGGATTATTTTCTACGCACGCGTTGTATGGGTTAATGGGGAAAATATTACCTCGTCAGATACGTATGAAAACCAACATTTTGATAAAATAAAACGTCGAGGTCGGAATAAACGTGTTAATAACATCGTTATTGATTGACTTAACAATATTGTGTCAAATATGAGAATGAAATTAGAATTTATTATAATAAACCATTCTATTAACAAGTAAGAGGCTCGAAATACAGCATTTTAATAACAAGCTTCTTCGATTTCGTAAGTTGATTGTTGTGTTACTTTATTAAAGGTCTTCATTATTTTTGAGAAATTAATGAACAACAATTTAATTAATTGTTAAAACGGTTTTAATTATTCTTTTGGTGGACAAATATATATCTATAGCCTGTATTTATAAGAGATGTATGTTTAAGGTAATAACATAATAAAATACAGTGTTTTTATCCCATAGAATAAATTTAACGTTAACTTATTTTGTTGAAATTATTATTACGGATAATATTTTATAACCTTTTATTATGAATATTCTAAGAAATTTCATTATCCATATAATATATAAAACCCCTTCTGGAGGTAAAACTGTAAAAACCATTTTATGAGGCACATATTTATTAAATCAATGTAAAATTAGCATTAGTCATATATTACCTTGAAAACTTTATAAGAAATTGATAGAGAAATCAGGCTACTCGAAAGAGTTGAAAACAATGTCTCTTCATTAGAAATATATTTTTATCTAATAAAATCGCAAAACGTTTTTCTAACAAAACGCTAATTATTTTAAAATTCTATTGATGTACAATGTACACTAATTTAGTATACTTGAAAGAAAAAAAAAATTGACTGTTTTTAAATTTGTTAGATATAACTTAAATATCTAACTGATGGAACTTTATTAGTACACATTTTATGTAACTATTATTACAATTTTAATATAATATACTTTGTATATCAGAGAAATTTGATTTTTTATACATATGAACATTGTTTGATTTCAGTTTTTACAATTTCATACTTCCCAGATTTAAAAAAAAAGAAATAGGGAATATTATTAAATTTTATTACAAACGATATTCTTAATTTATTGTAATTATTACGGATGTAAATGACCGATCATATTCATTTATTTTTGATGAAACTTATCGTTTTAAGAATATATATAGTTATTAAAATATGGAATCAAAATTAATTATAAAATATAACCAATTATAATTTTTACAACTATTATTATCACATAAATTACATAATTACATAATTTAACGGTAAAAAAAAAAGGAAAATTATTATTTAACCGCTATACGTATTTATTTCATACAGAATAACTCTGTATTACCTCTGTACATATATGCATAACACATAAAATGTTGATGTATTCGAGTAGGTACCTATATTTAACTTGAAGAACGAGATTTTATATACTTGAACTATTAAAATTAAAATAGTTTTACATCACGTACATCGAACGATATCATTAGTTTGATTTTATTTAGAGTATAATATAAAAATTGTGTGTTAACTATAGTTATCGTAGATATTCGTATATATATAATTTTTCTTTCAAATGAAAATATACTTTAAATATTAAATAGTTAAGGAATGCATGTGCAGCTCAATTGGTATTTGATGCTTAATTGATGTTCTATTTTGCATGCAATGTAACACACATATATATATATATATATATATATGTATATAGCGTACGTATGTATCATAAATGCGAGCCCGCAATGATCGTTTTATTATAATTTAAAGACTGTCTTAAGAATTTAACTTAAAATAATGCATTCATATAAATAATCTATACTTCACGTTATATTATACCACCAAAATTTTACAGTCTTAAAATTATAAAATAAAATGGTCACTAGGGATTTAGATAAACAGCTTGGGTTATATTAAAATGTAATTTCCTGGATAAATAAAATTACGGTAATACTCTTTATATTCTTTGAGAGATTATTTTTCAAATAATTTAATTCAAGTATAATAAATGTCTGCTAAAAACATTTATAATTGGAATTATTATTATAATACTATTAGTGAATACTACTACTAATAATAGTATGCTTACATTTATTTAATCGCTTTTGCGATAAGAGCTTTAATTATTAATATATTTCCAGCTTATTCAATTAACGTATATATAAAAAAAAAAATATACCTTCATTGTACGCATCATAATATACCAATGTAAAATAATAATATTATTGGTAAAAACTATTTTCCTGAAGTATTTATTGATTATCGTATATTTTATTACATAACAAACATATTATCATAATTGATAGGTAATATATATATATATATATATCAGTATCCCGAAAAATTTGGTAATTTATATTATATATGATGATACTTTTACGTTATCATTGCTAGTTGCAATAGGTACTGTCGAAGTAATAAATATTTATCTAGTGAATTTCAAACTAACTATTTGCATGCAATCATTGTACGACATTTAATATTATTTACTGCTCAAAGCAATACATTCTTATTTCATTAATTTGTGTTCAAATTATAGTTTTTGATATTATATAATATTAAATCCTTGTATGAAAAATAGATGCAACTTTGTATTATATTATAATAAACAGTATGCCAAAGCTTTTGATGTTTTAATGCAATTTTTTCGCTTTTGGTTTGTAGCATCCCAAACGAATAATGCAATATTTATGTAAAGCCACTTTTAATAAAACTATAATATATGTTTTTAAATTTAAAGGTCAAAGTTAAATTTAACACTTTTAGCTAACCTCTTTCCCCAATTTTGTTTGGATTATCGCAACCCTAGAGTATATATACTTATATATTTATATAAAATGATTATAATGTAGAAACAAGTGATTTGATTTAAGTCATACCTAGATTATTGTTTACTTTACGAGTGAAGAAATGTAATAGCAGAAAACTGCATCTGTTGCAAAACAAAGTTAAATAATTCTTATAATATTAATACTAACGCATGCGATAATATCGTGTTTTCAGATTTCTCGCCAACAGACAGAAACGTCAAAGTTTAGCAGCCGCAAACGCTGTTCGAACCGAACAAAAAGCCAGCAAAGTATTAGGAGTTGTGTTCTTCACATTCGTACTCTGCTGGTCACCATTCTTTTTGTTGAACATCCTCTTCGCCGTGTGTCCGAAAGTCGATTGCCCGGTGCCCGACCACGTGACCGAGGTGTGCCTTTGGTTGGGATACGTGTCATCGACAATCAACCCGATCATCTACACGATATTCAACAAAACGTTTAGAGCTGCGTTTATCAGGTAAATGAGTATGATGTGACTATTATACATTGCACTTATAATAATACCTATACAATTGTACTGAGTCTCCCAAGTTTCGGGAAAATGGTAAGATTTCAAAAAACTACAGAAAACTAGAAAAAAATCATTTTATTTTTAAAAATATAATTTTAACTATATTTGCCTTTAAAAGCTCAAGAGTTAGGTTAAGTTAACATCAGTAAATTAGTGTCAATTTGTACGTATTCATTCCTGAAATCTAACCTTGACATTGTGGCATGGCACATTTGAAGATCTCTAAAATTTAAATTGGATAGCAGTTGAAGCAATCCGACAAAAAATCTCAGTTTAGTAAAAAAAGTTATGGGAAAGATAACTTAAGGACACAATGTGGTTGACAACTTATTAATATCAGACAAAGCACATTTCTTTTTCAGGAACGTGTAGTTACAAATGGACACCATCTTAAAAACATTAATTTAAATATTACAATAATAATCGATTATAATTATTTGTAGTTTTATATTTTGGACTTTTAGATTCTGTTTTTAATTAAAAACTATATAAGAACATTTGTTTAATTCTATGTCAATCGTTTCAAATTTCTAACACTCAACCAGCCATTTTTTTTTTAAACTCTGTACATTATAATAAATTAAGATTTCGAGAATTTTATGCAGCCCAAACACACACACATATATATATATATTCATTACATTTATACGATTTATTGAATCATTAAATTTATTTATTTATATTTTTTAGATTTTCACAAACAGTTTATTAAGAACACTGCGATAGTTATAACCTTAATAACTATGTGTAATAACATTAAAAATGTAATATGTACTTAGTGTATTTTATAATCAACATTGATTATTGATTGAAATATTGATAATGATTCGAACGTAAAAATAAAAAATAATAATGTTATGTAAGAATCACTTTACTATAATGAACGAATACATTTTTAATTATTCGAACTATTTGACTATTGGACACAAAATTGATTCGTTATGTGTTTAGTGAACTTTTATGCAATAAAACATCATAAGTATTATAATAACACGGTAATCGTAGACTGCATCGTTATATACACTATGTATACTAATATAATATATTGTACATAAATTGAAAATTGGTGGTCTAGATAATTACCTATACACATATTGATTTTGTCGATACGTCATAAATTTGTATTTATTTTCCTCATATCCGAAAATCATTTGTAGGCATAAATACAGCAACGCTATTTATTTATAGTTTTTTTCTCATAATAGTACATATATATATTATATACGAGTACATGGTTCTTTTTTGAATTTAAAGTGAAAAGAAAAAAATAATCCTACCCAGAATTTATATTGAACATATATGCGGTGAATTGAAGTTGGTGTCGTTCCGCCGTATTATTGAAATGGGATAGTTAGGATTGAGAATTTGTAATTAAATTTAATGTCCAGCGGCGACTGGGCGTCCTCAGAACTTTCCAATTAAAAATAAAACAGTTAAATAATACAACCAAAGTTTTCTTTGTGTTTTGAAAACGAAGAGCGAAATGAAGTGCGTTATTGACGATTTTTCTGACAAAAGTGCGTCGTGTTCTGTATATGTGCATAAAAATTATTTTATCTCCCAGAAAATGATTCGTTACTCAACCAAATACGACGTTTTTATTACGTCTATCAATTAAATTACTTGATTGTAGTTGCACGTTTAAGCATATTTTAGATATAGTGATAGTGTGTGTGTGTGTGTATATGTGAGATAGAGAAAGAGAGAGAGCGCCAATAGTATTAATTGAGTACATGACATTCAAATGGTTTTTATTCGCATATAAAAACACATTAATACTCGTAGTTATGTATCTGACGAATAGAAAAAGAAAAGTTGGACTAGAAAAAATAAATATATACATCATAAGTACACCAAAAATCATATTTTCACTCTAATTAAAAAACATAAAACATGAAATCTAAGCATGGAAATGATTCCGATTATATTTAGTTCTACATTATAGGTATTGTTAAGTGGATCATTTGTATCAAGTACAGATCAAAGCTGCGCAGTATTTGTTTATCTTTATTCTACAAGAATTAAGTTTTATAATAGGTTTTTTAACATATAATACACACAGGGTTGTATAATTTATATTATGATTTTGTTGAGTGTAAGTAAATTAAAAAAAAAATAAAATGAATTGAATAGTAAAATGAATATAATCTCGTTTTATGTAATTGTTATGCTGTTCGGTGTGGTGCTGTCTCTATATGATATTTTCTACAATTTTGCATACCACACTGACTAAATTCGGTAATGTTATAATAGATTACACGCATTCCGTATACTATAGTAAACATTACTACCGTTACCGAGTTATTTTCGTGATATCGTGGTGTAGAAGACTATAATATATATAGTTAGAATTTTTTGGAACCGTGGAAATAATTAGTTTTCCGTTTTAGCGAAAGAAATAACACTAGTTCAAAACGCACCTACCCTATGATAATCAGATTGTTCGCATAAATCAGTGATGGATTGAAGTTTTAGAAGGCCACGGTGCAACTACTGATCGGAGGGCTGTATATAAAAAAAAATATATATAAAATAAAACAATTGTCAACATTTGTTGAATATTTGTTCGTATTAACACTTGTTATGAAAAATAATATAACCGGACTGTCAATACATTATAAGACAACGTCTAAAATTATCTAATTTTTCTCGAATTATCATTGAATACTTGATGATTAAATGATGTTCTCCAGTCACGAGGTATTAACTATTTTTATGTCGTAACAAAAATCTGAATCCGAGGTCTTTAACGAATCCTCAGCCACAAGGTCGATCCGATGCTTTGCCTTTTGTTCCCCTCCTCCAACCGTTTTGCCTTTAAGTCCAACACTGTCCGCGTAATCAGGAGCGTACCCAGGAATTTTTTATGGGGAGGGGGTCCAACATTTTTATTTTATCTGTTCTCTAATTATAATTATAGTTTAACTCAGTACCAACAAATTACTGTCAATATAGTATAGTATGGTTTATCCACGATAGGTGTATTATATCGTCGCCTCAGTTCACAAGACTGCAATAACTCAAATTATGAAACTACTGGTTTTAGAATAAAATAATCGACCTCTAGAGGTGAATAATGCAATTAAAAGTTATTGCGTTATGGATCGAAATCGTCGTAATTTTGCAAACAATATCACGTAGATAACTCAATTCTGAATATTTTTCAGTTGTTGCTGTCTTGAACTGAAGCGTCGATATCTCAACAATAGTTTTTTTGAGTTATTGCGGTCTTGAACTGAGGTGACAATATAATCTATAAACCTTGTGTATTGAAGATAATGGGAAATCAAAATACATTATGTACTGTTATTGTATAAATCGTTGAGTACGTAGAAATTTCATTTGGGGGGGGGGGGTCCGGACCCGAACCCCCTCCTGGGCACGCCCTTGCGCGTAATCGGATAATCTGAAAGTTGTTCACGCGTATACCTCTGGTTTCAGGCTGTTGAAATGTCAGTGCCACAAGACCAGACCGCATCGGTACAGGTCCGTGACGGACAACCGACATTCGGCGCTGATCAGCACCCCGTCCGGTGCGGCGGCGGGCACCGCGTCCGTGCCGCTGTCGCTGTCGCTGCAGACCACACCCCTCACGTCGCCGCCCGTGCGGACTGGCAGCGGTGGCACCGTGGTCGCGCCGAAGAAAACGCCGTCCACGCCCACGTACCCGGACTCGTTTTGCGTCGAAGAATCACTGCCCAAGAAGAACGTGATGAAATACTGACGCGGAGACCGACGACCGGACACACATCGTGAGACAACAGTAGCGGCGGCGGTGGCGGGACTAGCGCCCGATCAAACGTCAGCGGCCGACAAACGCTGAAACGCGATTCCGCAAAAAACAACACGTGGTCGTCCCCGAACCGGCGGCGCGACACATATTTAAACATATATTACTGCTGTTATCATTATTATTATTATTATTATCATTATTATTATTATTATTATTATTATTATTATTATTATTATCATCATTAGTATTATTATTACCATTATCGTTACCTGCGGTACGGCGACCGCGACGACCGTTCGAACCGTACGGTTAGTAAGTACCGTTTTACCGCGACGCGGTCGTCCGTCCGTTGCGGGCCACTCGTAATCATTATACATATACATATCAATAAACGTATTTTTTCACTTCCTGTGTGACACGTGCACGAGGTCTATGTTGTATAGGTTCGCGGGACGTAAGAATTAAAAAAAAAAGAAAAAAGAAAAACGACCGACGACGGAGAGCGGGTCAATCGGTCTTTATGAACATATTATCTTGCTGAGTGTATGACACACGCGTACACGTCGTTGCTGGACCGTAATAATATTGTATCAAGTGAATTATCGCGCACTTCTGCCGGACGGCTGGCGAAAGCACGCGAAAAAAATAAATAAAAATAAAAGCGCGCTATACGTTTTTTCAGCCGTTAAATCCCACGCAGGGTCTATAAAGCCGAAAAGAGCATATCGATATAATGACTATTGCAATAGGACCAGTGGTGCAGCGGAAGAAAAACAGAGACCATACGAGTTGAAACGTTTTTCGCCTAAAACACCATTTCATAAAATAACGTGTGCGTGTGCGTTTGTTGTGTGTAATTTTTTTTTTCCGTTTGTTCATTGTTATTATTATATTATATATTTTCTCAGTTTATATTATACATAAATGTATATGTGTGTGTGTGTGTGTGTGTGTGTGTGTGTATTGTAGGAAATTAATTAAAATAATATGACGATTGAGGGGATTAACCGACCTATTAGGTGTTAATGTTTAATGTATATTTTCAATTACATCGGTAGTTGGATGTTTGTAAAATTTCTAGTTGTATAATAATTAAACCGCATAGAACTTGATATATTTATACATATTATTATTATTTATTGTTTCTTGAAATTTTTTTTAAAACTAGTGTGTTATTATATTTATGTTATGTTCAAACGAGTATTATTCTATTGTATATTACTTTAAATGAGTGGAAAAGTAGTTATATATATATATATATATATATATAAGTTTTATATGTATTACTTCATCCTATTTTAGTAAAGATATTCTTTTAAGTTAAGAAGTATTATAAATAGTCATTACAAAAAAAACAAAACAATAATGGTATTAATTTACTATTGACAATAGTTATTTGACAACTATTTTGTTTTAAATCAAAAAAAAATTTGAAACTTTTAATTATTTAACAGGTATAAGTGTTCATTGATAATTATAACAAAATTCGAAGAATAAACGAAACTATAAGATAATATATTAATAAAATAAGTCTATTTTATACTTGTCTCTTATGATGACTATTATAGTATATAAGTTTTGAAAGTTTCTGTTAACATTTCAGTATAATATTAATGAAATGTATTGTGAAGTATATTACTATGTTATCTAAGTTGTATTTTTTCTCACTGGCCAATGTTTTTAAATATGGCCTTAAAATACGAGTATGCTAATAAGACAACTTATTAACATACATTGTTAATATTGTCTATATAATATTGTAAAAACACAAAATATGTCTATTGGTTTTTATTAAAAACATGGGTTCAAATTTAATTAGATTTCATAATAATCACACCTATAACGGTACAATCTTATGTCCAACCTATGCATATACAATAAGTTAGAGACGCTATGTATTTCAAAAGAATAAAATCATTGGTTTTTTGAGATTTTAAATGTGGAATTAAAATTTTTTTTGAATATAAATTCAAATCCGTGAAGTAGAGACTTACTAATACGGGTGTATTGCCATTTTACGATGTTCGTTTTATTACGTGTCCCGTGGTGTTTTATGTATACACGGAGTAATTAAATAAAAATTCCAATGTCCTCCGATGGTAAAAGTACGTGGTAATAATTTTTTGTGTCCCTTTTTTCCGTTTTGTTTTCACTATATTGATCGTATTATAGTGTGACTACGGGAACAGCATCAGTTGATATCGAAAACGTTTGAAACGGGGTTTGGGTCGGAAAACGATCACGTTTATATATCGTGAATCCGACGGCAAGTGTATGACGACGATGTGTATAATATTGATCGAAGAGAATAAATCAAGTTCGGTACACACAGTTGATTAATATAAAATCTATCCACTTCGTACATGTTATTATGCAATGAAACGTTTGATTACGCGTGCAAAAGTACTCGGTCTTAGCAAGTAAACAAAATCGCTATAGGTTTGCAGTGAGAAGTGTTAGTTTTTAGTGTTAAACATTGCGGTACGTATATACTATTATAACAATTTGGGTTATTTTATCACGTAGATTTCAAGCGGCATTTTACCATCGTCACGGATTTGATACGAAATATTTTTCAACGAATATTGTGTACTTTTATAAGAGTACACTTGGTAATATATGCGTCTGTGTCATTATGTATAAATTTCTGCGTGTGCGTGTGTGTATTTTGGATGTATGTGACACAGATATCTCGGAAAAACAATGCTCATTTCGAGAAGCCGTTGAAAAACTTGAGTCTAGTGTGTACCCGGCCGTTTTTGTACGCTCAGTGTCATACGAAAAAAAAGTAACGGTTTCCTTCTGCAGAATTCGTCGTTCATTTGACTTACAAAACATGTGACGATGAGTACAGTTTTGCGTCTGTTTGTATGATGATGCGTGATTAGACTGTTAACCGAGTAATCGGGTAATAATAAAACGTTAGAATTCGAAAGAAAAAATGAAAACGAAGATATTACGAAAAGTTAACATATGCATCGAATCGCCGAGAAGCCTCCTACTACTATTACTACTCCGCTGAGGAGGGTGGAATAAATCAAAAGTCGTTGAAAATGCTCGAGTTTTCCTACTACTCGATTCGTCAACTGTTTACGTTTTTTTTATTTTACAGCCATTTTTGCCTGCAGTTCAATCGTTTGAGTAAAAACCTATATTTTATGAATATATTATAAAATTAAGAAGTTTTTTTTTTTTTTATTATTTAATATTGAATTATTGAAGTCCGTTTGATGTTACTGAATATGATTTTGGTTTTGAAAACTCAAAATAACCATTGAAAACAAGAAAGTTTTACGTATCCTATGAAACGTATCCCATTAATTAGGTTTAATTTTAAGGGCTGCCTTGATGTTTATTTTATAGCGAATATCACTCGTAACATACACTTGTCATGTGTCACCCTATAATAATATATGGATCAAGAGTGTTGGGCAAACCATGTTGAATATGAGAAATACATATTGTATTTAATGCGACGGTTTGGTTATTTTTTTTTTTTTTTTAATTCGTATAAACAGTCGTTTCAAGACACGTGTCATGTGAATAGCATTTATTTTATTTTATTTTTAAAAATTTTATTTAAAACAAAAATTGTGTTTTTATACTATGTTCCATAATTATTGTTACTTTTCATTTATGAAACATTGCAAAATTACTAATAATAAAACGCTTTGGTGTTTTCACGAGCTGTCGATTTAGAAATTAAATTCTATAACCCTACAAATGTATAATTTAAATTAATGGATGTAATATATTATAATATAGACACACCCTTATGGTTTAAGATTTCGTTTCTTTCATGTACAAAAGCTTGATGAATTGGGTAATATTTATTTGATGTTGTGTTCAATGTAAATTACATATTTCACGTTGCGTGCATCAAAATCATAGTACCGTGTCCATAGCTTAAAAAACATGTTTCGCGCTAAATTGATTTATTCAAACAGCAACAATTTTTGTCCAACAAGCAAAGCATCGTAATTTTTAGATTTTTAAGAAAAATACCATGTCCCGAATTCGCACTGTGTAACATGCATTTTCTTACGATCTTGAATCAAACCAATAATTTATATACAAAAAATAACTATCATATATAAAAGCAAAGCTTGATTCTATTGTATTGTGAAAATGTGTATACTTACACGTTTCCATTAAGGAATAATGCAGTTGTAAAAATAATGTTGAAAAACAATAACTTCTTTGTCTACTATCCTACAAGATGTATTCATGAGTCATAAATATTTCGTAATATACAATACATAATGTTATAAATTTGACCATAGCTGGTGGATGAATTTAAAAAAAAAAACACTTAATACTACAATTGTATTTGGCGACAAATTCATTAGCTGATTATTGCGAATAATTATAATTTATTATCTATTTAGTGTTTATAAAATTATTCATATAGTCGTACTTTTTCGGTGCTATATATTTGTTTACATCCCTTCTGTCCCACCATGATTAATTTAATATGATAATATAATCGTCACTTAAAGTACAATTTTGAATTTATGTACGGTTTTATTGTTATACATTCGATATTAACACAACGCGGCCGATAAGAAAATTGTTTCGTGAACGATTTGTCATGTCTGCGCACAGTGATGTAGTGCCGCGTCCAAGGATGTCTCAGTCTTTGAATTATCCAAGTGTGACGTTGTTCCTTATCGGGAGGACGTGAAGTTAAATGACAAGGAAGTCAGACGCGACGCGCGTGATACTTTATTTTTCCGTCTGCATTTCCGTGTGTTCGTATAGCCATATCCATCAATGCGCTGATTAATTATTGTTATGTTGAACGATGGTCAATGGTCAAAAAAGTTGTAATTTAATTCCGAATTTATGGACATGACATAGACGTTAAACTGGACACGGTTGACAATATCCAGTACTATGAAGTACAGTACTATCATTATCGTACAGTTCTAGTGAAATATTATATAATACTAGTATTCGGTGTGATTGCGAATCATTCTATCATTATCGTACAGTTCTAGTGAAATATTATATAATACTAGTATTTGGTGTGATTGCGAAAAATATTATATAATAAATTACGAAAGCTATAAACATTTTCATAGAAAAAAAAAAAAAAAAACATTGCAGCGATAAATTTCACATTAACAACACAAAGTGAATACAAACATTTATGTACAATAAATCAAACTTATCTACTAATGTTACTAATCTAAGTTTACTGTTAAAACTAAACAACAAAAGTCAATGTTCAAGAAATAATTTCCCGAGTTTTTCAAACAAATCATCACCCAGTTTCTTGTTCATTTACGTTTTCCAATTTTATTTGAGCGTAACAACTCAATTAAAATAATCATACGTTTTGAATCACAAGTATTAATAAACATTAATTTCCAACAATGTGATATTTATTCATATAATATGTATTAAAACGAACGTAGCATATAAATCCATATTTGTTTATATAGCAAATTTGTTAGGTTTAAAGTTGAAAAGTACGGTGAATGAATCACGGTGTCAGCATACGGTTTTTTTGTTTGCAGTTCTTAGTCAGATAACGTTTTTTGTATGACTAATTCGTTGATTATTTAATAACTGCATGTTTTTTTAACAATACTGTTGATGTTTCGGACAAATTTATTTAATTATTTTATTTACATGTATTTATTTACGTAAAATATTTCATTTAATTATTGAGTGACGAAATACACATTCATGAGATATACCATATTTTCAAATTTTTTTCCATGTTTATGTAAAAAAAAAAAAAATACAATCAAAGTTCTTATCGAACGAAATCATTCGTTTATTTTCACGAGTATTATAATAAAATACATCACACTAAACTATTTGTTTCAATGGTTTACATAAATTAATTATAAATTTAAATGAAAATATACACTAATATATAGTTGAATTAATCATTATACATATGTATAAATTGTAAATGATAATACGTATTAGATCTAACTTTAACATAAATTATAAAAATCAAAACCTTAAATTTCACAACGAAAAACATTGTACTATAGTATTAAAAATATAATTATATTATTTTTTAACTATTCAGATTACAAAAAAAATAAATGAATGAATAAATAAGTTGTATAAAATGTAAAAATGTAAATCATGGTAATGAGAAAAACGTTAAGATTCCTGAATATAAGAAGCTTCATAATACAACTGTTGATTTCTGATTTGAATACGAAATATTTCATCACAGAACAGACAAGGTATGTATATTTATTTATATATATGTATGTATTCATTATTCTACGGTGTTATAATACCTAAATTGATTATAGTCGCTGCTTTTAATTTTTTTTATTTATTTATTTATTTTTTTTAATTGCTTGTATTGTTCTATTTCATAATTGAGTCGATGAATCGATCGCAGACTTATAAACATGACATTTTATATAGAATCTGTCTTGTTTACCACAATCGTACTAGGTTTACAAATAAATGTGACAGTTAATATTTGTCTTTCAATCTCATTTCCTCTTGATCATACCAAAAATATTAAAATCAAAATGGACTCCGTTGTAAGCAATTTGAACGAAAAATGTTTATAGTGCTTTTGTGAGTTCCCTAGATTATAATAAATTTCCACGCATTCGTTTAGATGCTTAAAGCTTCGTGTCATCAGATTCGTAATAAATAAAAAAATATAAATTTTAGTTATTGGCAATATCAATATACACCTTATTTACGTACTTTTTTATTTCAATAAATTTCAAAACAATATTTGAAAAGTTAGTTATTATATTTTGTCTCAATTTGTTGCAAAAGGAAAATAAAAAAAAAATCATGAACGAAATAATTTCAATAATTTTTAAAAAAGGAAGCAAAATATACGTGTAAATCAGTATCATTGTAAATACAATATTGTATTTAAAACATTACTTTAATAGGCGTAGGTAAGTATTCGTTAATAGCGAAATTCGTGATTATATTGTGGTTATTAAAAATATATATTACGCTCTGGTTAGGTTAATTTCATTGTATATATGAAAAAAAATTGATTTTTTTTAAATAGTTAATTTTGTTAGTCAATTGTTAGTCAAGTTATTCTTGCGTGTATGAAAATAAAAAAAAGATAGAGAATCTTATCTCAGTTGAGACTCCATGAATGGGGCATTTACAGTTATGGTTACATGTCATTACTGTATTGCAACGTTTCTCAAATTGTGGGTTACGACTCCCTAGGGGGTCGAGAGTCAATTTTTGGGGGTCGCGAGAAGTTTTATTAATTGTACATAGTGTAAGAAATTTATATTTTTATAAATTCTACAAACTATAGTCTATAGAATTAATAGAAAATATTTAAATATTTAAATATTAATAATAATAATAAAAAATACTTTAGTATTATTATTATTATTATAAAGTACTAAATAAGTAATAAAATAGAAAAAATGTGTTTTTTGAAATTATTTTTATTGATTCTGTAAATGTAAAACCATGGGGTCGCGATAGATTTTTGGAAGAAAATTTGGGTCGGAGTCCTAAAAAGATTGAGAACCACTGCTGTATTGGATTTTTGAACTTGAAACCTATGTTCTATTATTCTCGTAAAAATCATTGTGAGTAAAAAAGGCCGGGTAAAATCATTTATACTTCTAAAAATGGTTAATATAGAAGAAAAATTAGATTTTTTTATATGACAGGTTGAATTTTTAATGTTTCATCATTTATACAAAAGTCAAAAGTATTTATAATTGTACAAATCAAAAATTTAAATTTCCTTTAAACAGAATTTTTAGTCTTATAAAATTATTCCCAACAAATTTCATAATTTTTAACAGAAGTATTACAACTACTAATTGCAGCTGAACATAAATACACGGATTGGTATAAAATAGTTCAGGTGTCGAAAATTAACAAAAATTATGATGATTGTTATATTTTGTATATTTTAATATTAATTATTAATAATTTAAAGTGTTGTTGTCTTATTGTAATTTTTATTTAACATTTAATTTAATATAATTTAATTAATTATTATACTTATTAATTTAATTAATTTGTTTTTTTTATTGTAAAAAATTAATTAGCGTTCAATAAGCTCCACTCTTCAATAAATAATACATTTTCAAAAATCAGATTTATTTCAAAACAGTCCAATACAGGACTCAAATACTGTATGGTAAAAAAATATCATTAAAATAAATAATACTTTAAATTCATGTATTTAATCGACAAAAAAAAAAAAAAAATTAAAAATAGTTTTATTAAGTAAATATTTTTTGCAAAGTATTTTCTAGCCCATTGTGCGACGAAGCAACTTTACAACCATATTATTTTTTTTTCGAGAATATGTTAATTTTAAAATTTAACTATACACTGCTTGTTGATAAATTTTCAAATTGCGTTAACACCTTGTACTCATTTAAAATCATGATGTTCGAAAATTCCGATTGTAAGTAAACAAATCGAAAATAAACAATTTTGATGTTTTGATAACTTCAAAGATACTTATAATACATTTTTGGTATATGGTATTTGACCAAATAATGTTCTTTGAATAAAAATTGCAAACTCTTTTAAAATCAGAGATAAATGACACTACATAATACTATGTATAATACACTCCAACGAATTTCCACTTTTTGTTATAATTTTTGGTCGGATGAACATTTCGATTGCATGAGTTATTCAGACATTGAATTGAACATTTTTAATTTTTTTTTTTTTTTTTTTTTTTTAACAAACCATAATAAATAATGTACGATTTATAAACTTACAACATTTAAAATATTGGTTTATAATCATATATAAGACAATATTTACTATGCATGCGTTTATATTCCAAGACTTTCAGTTAATGACATTATGCAATTTTTTTATTGTTTATAACGAGCATGACTACACACCATTTTAAATATACTCGTATTTACACGTTTAACAAACTAAATTCAACGAATATATTACATCCCAATGAAATACTATTTGATGATCTAATAATCGAACTGAATAATCAAAAAATAATGTTCTGGAATCCTACATTATATATTGAAATTGGAAAATACTCAAAACTGTGAATGAAACGTAAGATGTATCAATTCTATAGTATATATTATTTTTACTATAATTTTATTTTTTCATTTGGTCAACTGTTATTGATATCCTGTTGGAGAAACTTCATTTATTTTATTCGTCGAATGTTTTATACAGTATGCCATGAAATCGAGAATCAAACACAATTAATTATTAATCAACGTATAATAGATAATGTGAAAATAGTAGTGAATAAGTAGGTACTGAAATATCATAATGATAATATAATTGCGACGAAGGACGATACAACTATAATATTATAATATATTATATAATTATATATCAAATTTGTATTTATGAAAAAAAAAAATTGTCATGCAATTATATCGTCCTTCGTCGCAGTTATGTACCACTATTGCCTATACACTTAGCCGTCTCTACATTGTTTTACATTTAGTATTATTATTTTAGATGCAAGATTTATAAATAAAAGTATTGCATCAGGAACATCATACAACCTAGTTTGTACCTAAATATCATATGTAAATTATAATTTACGTTCAAAACATTGAATTTTGAATTTATAATTGAAATATTTAAAATTAATATTCTCAATTGTTTGATTGGTAAAAATAAATCATTTAAAAACAAATTTTTTTTTATTCTCTTTGGTTTCGGCTTTCAATATCATACCACTAAATAAAAATCTTGCAATTTTTATCTGTCAAAAATTTTTTACAATTTATAAACAGTTTTTTACTTATATTTTAATATCTTGAAAACAGAGATACTGACTGTTTCATGATTTATTCACACTTCCATGGTCAGTGTGTTTATATTAAATATTAAGTTTTTATTTCAAAAATTCATACAGATCTATATCAGAATCAATAAAACCTTCATAGTGCAATGTATCGACATAATTGTCATATACATCGTTGTTCGTCATGCACCATCGCTTCCTACCACGGTCTAAAATGTCACACGTATATTAACATTACAATAATTATTACAATGACGCAGCGTCAAAATACCACAAGTGTGACCTGTGTCAAACAAAACGCGTTATTATAGAAAGAAATTGCATTATAACTTAATTATAACTCATAATATTCAATAGCCAATTAATTTTTTGTGAATTTATGATTTCTTTTAAACTTTCCAAATTAAACATCTAAAAAGTTACAAATAGGTTAATAGTTTACTTTTATTCCTTCGTAAATCTTCATTGTTATTAATTTTATATGCGATTTTTCAATGTTTACAACTTTGATAATATTTTAAAATGACGTCATTCACCGGTTGGTTAAGCGTAAAATTATGTAAAATTGTATAGTAAAGTCTCCATTTTGTTTTTATTTTAAAGAGAAGAACAAAATTCATGATGTAGGGTGTTTTTATATTTTCTCTAATAAAAAAATTAGAGTTATTTTTATGTTAAAACTTGGAAATTTCTAAATACTTTGTAATGCAATAAAAAATTATTGAAAAAAATATCAGCAAATACAGAACAAATGGTAGAAACATAAAATGAATTTAAAACCAAAACAATAGATTTACAGCTATATATATATATATATATATATATATACCAATCAGGGTTTTATTGGTTTTATTTAATTAATTTAATTAATTAATTGGTTTTATCGCACAAATGATGGCTTTTGTGCCAAAATGTTTTAATATCTTATTGTTTTGTATATACATCGACAAACATGTGACGATCATACGACATATATTTGAATTTTCACTATTGTACCGTATATCTTATCGTCGTCGACTTATGGAGAGTTAACTCTAGAGAACGTTTCTGAGTATCACGTCCTCTTAACAATAATTTTGTTAATTATTTAATTGATAGTAACAAATGCAATCAAACGTAGTTCGTTAAAACATAAAATACTAAAATGTTGTTCAAAGAGAAAATAAAGTAACAGTTTATGTGCTGCCGTGTATTAATAAAACTGAGTACTAACTTCAATTTTGTATTCAAGATAGCGCTAGATAGCACTGTAAGTTATACATGTGTGACCTACTGCTTAAAATAATTTGAAATATTTAGCTCATAAAACAATAAAAACTAATTTCTTGGGATCAAAATCACTGTTTACAGTGTAAATTATAAATATGTATGGACATATTTTCAATAAATATAAATATCGTGAACATTTAATTTCTCATGTTTTCAAGGAAGATACATCAGATAAATATTATATGCTAAAGTGATATGCATAATTCATGAAGAATTTTTTATATATATAGTTTACAACTCGTATGCTGGGTAAAATGTAGACATGCGTAGTACGGGACGGAATAAAACAGGATCACTGAACAATTTTGTGATACACATGCTATTCATCTAAAATGTACTTAAGCTATGCCAGTAGAACTAGGAATAAAACAATGTAATACTTATTAATAAATATCTATTACTAGTTTGTAACTCATAGGAGCATCTAGACGATCATTTATTGTATTGGATTTTTTAGTCATTAAAATATGTGATCAATAATAATGGTATTTTAATTCCTTAAATAAATCTCGAACTCGTTGAAATCAAACTTGATGGATCTTGTATGTTTTTATCTTAATCTCATACCAATTGTGATTGTTTTTCAAAACTATAGGTGTATCTTAATTAATGTTCTACAGTTATATTTTGATTTGAGTTAATACACAATCACAAAGAACCACTTAATTTGCCTCAAAAAATTATTATTTTTATATATTTTATATGTATATTTATATTTTTTCTGTACATCGGAAGGAAATTAATGTTTTCCAATCGTTTAATCCTTTTAAATGCATTTGTTGAAATATATTTTTGAGCTCGAATGCAGTACCAAATCAACTCTCTTTTCGGAAATAGTCACGTGTTTTATATTATATTGACGGATCTTATGTTAACATGAATAGCCTTTGCGATAAAAACTCTTGTATTATTCACCCGACACATTTGTTACGGCTAGTGTTGTTTCTGTTTTATTTTTCGATTAAAAATTATCATGTACCGAGGTAATGCGTAGTACGATAATAACTGGGTCGATTAGAGTGATATACATTTTTTTTTTTTCGACGAGTTGGATCAAACGTTCGTTTGACTTTGACGAGACGGCGAACACGATACCAATCAATGTTTTAAATCAATAATTTATCGGACGGGCGTAACGTATAAACAACTAGAATTATTATTAAGATAATGCTTTGCCGTGCGGTGCACTTTCCACCGCGACACGGGGTAGCAGAGAAATTTAATATGCACGTTTAAGCGAGCCGCCGTCGTAAATTCAATATTTCGTCGAGTTCTATTTCGTACTCGACAGCGTATTATGTGTGACAGGTACGATGAGTTTTGTAAATGGTTTTTTTACGTGTTTGCAGAATATTAAACACAGTGCTTTTTCATAGATTCACGGGTCAAATTAAACGTTCGCTCTCGGTTCGAAACGGTGCGGAAGGTGAGGTGGAAGCGAGGGGGAGCGGATAATAGTAAGAAAGGAGAAAAAAAAAAAAAAAAGGAAAAAACGATAAAATGGATTTACAGAACGGTGTTAGAGAACCACACACCTATATTTGCGTGGGTTGTACACGTTCAACACACCACACCCGGTTACATCAAGTCTACATATTTATTTTCGTGTTTAAATCTACGTTTTAAATCAATGTCTGCAGCCGTGGACATTCTCTGCTGTGTTAAAGATTGTTTTCAGAAAATTAATTTAAACGTATCACAGAATAGGCATTGTGTACATTATTTCACACAATTCTACTATAAAATATTGCTAGTAACCGTTTTTGCGACACCGATGTATAACATTTGAGCACACGATTTTAAATTTCGTATAGTGCACATTTTTATTATTTAACTGTATTAGGTGCTTCGTAGTTCGAATACGTCGATTTCCTCGTTTAATCATATTAATCTAGACCCTATGCCAGTATTTTGATATCAATACGAGTATAAAACAAAGCATTATTAGATTGGTTACAACACACAAAGAAATAACGTGTAATTATATATACGCCTTATATACCTATCTTAATTTTTAATTTATCAATTTCAGTAAATCGAAATTAACCCTTTTATAATTATATTTTCTTCGACCATGTTAATGATTCACGATCAAAGTATTTTTCAGTAAATCAAAGTGAAACTCTTCGAGAAACCGTTTAGTGTCGAAATTTAAAAGTCCGGCGCACTGCGAGCTACTATGACAAATCAAAGGCCTTGTGACGCGTTCTTGACATGGATCGCTTGTAGTCGGACGATTATATTGCAACGCTGCGTCCGTCGAACGAACGTAAATCTTACGTGATTTAAACATTCCGACCGTTTAGACGCACGCTGTTTGTAATTGGATTGTAATCCTCCGCCACGACCTGTTCCGTTTAATATTTAATTTGTCTGGATTTTTTCCATTCGTTTTCGTTTAAGCAAAAACAACACGCGGGATCTTTTTATTTTTTTTTTTTTCTATAAGGGGTAACAAAAAAAAAAAATAAAATAAAATAAATAAATAAAGCCACCAAGCACGTAAACAATATAAATTGGTCCAGGTATCGAGGGGGAAACAAGGTTATCCGCTTGGAACGTGCTTCGAATTATTGTTAAAATAATCCACTTGGTGTGACAAAAACAGACCTTTTTTTTTTCAGATTCAGACAAAGTTCTACCATTTCATATTGCAGTCAACGCCAGAAATTCAAGCACCACTATTTGTCACATAGCTACTTCAAAATCGAAAAGTAGTTGACACAAGTCGCGTTTTTAACAGCAAAATGTATTCTTATGCTATAGAAAACAGCGTATGATGCAAATTGATTCACCCATTAGTAACATCTTTAAACGTCAGTCTTGTGTTACGTGTATTGAAAATGAAATACATTTTATTTGTCTTTGAGAAAATGTTCGCTGTCCACAACACGCATGTAAAATATGTTCTTCCAAATATTATGTACATTATAAAATTTGTTTTTGCCAACTTACCGCTCAGTCCAACGTAAAATTGTAAATATTATTATATGTCTTGTGCCGTTGATTCACCATATTCAATGAGTATTATAACAATTTATAAAATATATGCAATTGTATTTGGTTAGTTCAAGTGTCGACAAGTATTGGACGATACATTAATTTATAATTACGAATACGCTTACAACGTGTATTTTATAAGTCATTAATTTTGCAGTGTTTATATGAACTGATCAATCGTAATTATCGAACTGTAACGCCAAATGGTTTAATAAAATATTAAAATTAAATTAAAAAAAAAAAAAAAAAAAACAAACAACAATACAAATATTCTTCATTAGACATGTTATTATAAAAGAAAATATTTTTTAAAACTCGTTTTATACGTGTAATTGCTATAGTGAATGTTTATCTACTAATAACACGTATACGTAGATTTTTACATACGAAACAAAAAAAATAAATACATTGTTATCCGGATTTTCTCATATATTTGTGTGCATTTTGTGGTGATGATAGCCAAAATACTGTTGAAACAATTTTTCCTTTTTACAAATGATATCATCATATGTAATAATAACCTTTCATCATATAGATTAATTACCAGTGGATAATTGAAATCAAATTTAAAAAAAAAATTTTCATGATATAAAATAATGTAATCAAATATTTATAATGTAATGAGATCATCAAATGTTTCGATTCACGTGCATGACACGATATAAATAAAAAATAAAAGCAAAACAACATTTTATTGTTGAAAATACATCAATAAAAATACATCATACATTAATATGTAAGGACAATATTGAAATAGTTAAACGACAACACTTAAACTAAATTATACTAATAACTTGCATGATTATCTGTGAATTTCAAATGGATATGTATTGACTAGATGTTAGTGTTGATATACATGTGCAATATTTATACTAGTATCACTATTATAAAATTATTTCAACTCATATCACTAGATTTATTTTTGTCCAATCATTTTTATTTTTTTTTTTTATTAATCAGAACCTTAATGACTAACGTTATTGGCTTACAATGTTTAACATATTAATATTACATTATATATTGTATATAATTAAAAATTATAACAACATTTTTGGCTTAAATAATAAATAGAATACAAATAAAAGAGAGAAGAATATAATAAAAATAAGAATT
This sequence comes from Sipha flava, assembly GCF_003268045.1. Taxonomy (NCBI): domain Eukaryota; kingdom Metazoa; phylum Arthropoda; class Insecta; order Hemiptera; family Aphididae; genus Sipha; species Sipha flava. The sequence continues at coordinate 2,050,033 of NW_020273171.1, read as the reverse complement.
AGATAAGGTTTTATAGTTTGGTTATTTTTAAGAACGTTATAATTTTGTTTGAAATTTCTTGATCTCGTCCTAGTGCTCCATATAGGTGATCCGGTATTTTCAGGGCTGTTATAATATCAGCATGATTACGACACTATAAGATAAAACGTTTAACTATTAATGCTTCCCCACAGATTATACAGTGGTCTGGTTCTTCGCGTCTCATGAGCAAACCATGGTTGATCCAAGTATGCCCTATTCTCAGTCTTTTGATTACAACTTCGGGGCGTCTTTTAGTGGGGAGGGTTTTCCAAGGTTTAATTTCGTTTAATTTAGTTTGTGACAAAGACCAATAGACTGTATCTATTTTAACGGATTTAGCATCATTATTTGAGTGCCCTGTATGCTTTGATTAAATTTTACCTCCAATATTACAATGTCGAAGTGGTAATTTAGTTTGTAGTACATGTCAACCAAAACTTAATCATTGCTCAACGTGCCGTAGTCCTCTTGGAAACATGCGTAATTTAGCAATGGAAAAATTTGCTTCAACAGCCATGTTTTCTTGCAAATTTCATCTTCAGGTTGCCCAGTATTATTGATGTATTCTGAAAAAGTTGACCATGAAGAATTATGTGAATGTTGTCCATATATTTGTCCATGCCCAGGTGCTTCCTGTAAATGGCAAGGTATATTAGAACAAGTGATGGGACATTTAATGGTAGCTCATAAGTCTATAACAACTTTACAAGGAGAAGATATAGTTTTTCAAGCAACTGACATAAATATTCCTGGGTCATGATGCAATCATGTTTTGGTCATAATTTTATGCTGGTACTAAAAAAAAAAATCAACGTATGAAGGTCATCAACAATTTTTTGCTAGTGTACAGTTAAATTGGCAATCTGAAGCAGTGTGATAATTTTGCTTACAGGCTAGAACTTAATAAACTTCGGATACAGGTAGCTTAGAAAGTAACTCCATGAAGCATACAAGAAGGAATTTCAAATTCTGACTGCTTAGTGTTTGATACAATTGCAGCATAGCTATTTGCAGATAATGGAAATTTAGCAATCAATGTTCCTATATCCACAAACGTATAAGACAGAGAAATCCATGAGAAATATGATACATAATAATATTCATTTATATTGTATAATCTTAATACATATGACTATTATTGCTAATCAGTTAATTAAAATATTTAACATGAAATTAGATTAAATGCATTTTTTGTGCTATTTGTGAAAATTTTAAATTATTTTCGAATAAATATTACGGTACTACGGTAGTTTTTATTTTAATCGTACGAGTATATAATTTCATTTAAAACATAGTAGAAAGCTCGTACAATATTATTAGGCGTATCTAAATTTCGTTTGATTGCGTTATATATTTTATTTGTTTCACATATCCGTAGAATTCTTAGACAAAATGATTATCCCTGTCGTGAGTAACATTTTAAGGATCAGTTTAATGTGCATGTCAAAAAATGAGGGTATTAAGTATACCAAAACACCGCATTTTTTTCTTCCGTTAAGAATCATTATATTTTATAACTTAGTTGTATCATAATAACACTTTCAACCGTTACACACGTTGTATAACATAATCTGTCATTTTTTATTTTAAATATGCCGCAGATGATTTAGTTATTAAATTATTCCCTTAAAAAATTCTTAGTTATCAGCTGTACACTTTCTGTTATCCTATACATTATGTTATAAATGACCGAGGACATTATGTATTACAGACACATTGAAATATACAATTATAAGTAACGGTGATTATTAATTCAAGTGTTCAACGAAGGAAATAATCTGAAATCAAATGATTTCAGTTTATCCTTAACATATTAACATACGTTTTATTGAAGCGATGACATAGATATTTAACTTGTGGAATGGAAGTTGGGATGCAGAAGTGAAGGGCAAAGTAATATTTGGAATGCTAAAATGAATCAAGAACAACGTTTCTTGAGGAAATCCAAATTAGAATTTAATAAATTGTCAAGCCAGCACTGTACATCAAATTTGTTTCTAAATTCTAAAGTTACCATTTAAAATTCGGTAGCTGTCGAACTTAGTTGTAATTCGTCTTTTAAAATAAATACAGATTTTAAATAAATCATAAGTTCTGCTATAGTTTACATTAAATTTACATATTTTTTAAATATTTTGTATATAGGTGAGTATTAAATAATTAGATAAATATTGTTACTGATATTCTATATATGTTCCTCTATCGGATGTTGAACATATTTCAGATTTTTTTAAAAATTTCTTATTTGATAAGTAATTACGAAATATTACCAACAACAATATTTTGACGTGTATATCAGAAATAGGAATAAATCAATAGTTTTCAACCATGAAAAAAAAAACAGACGTAATAACATGGAAAAATCGTATTATAATTGAATCTTACCGAGAACAATACACAATTTAAGTAATTTTTTTAAAACTCACCAATATATACGTCTGTAGCATGACCATTTTCTACTATAATTCATAGTTAATTATAATAAGATAAAAAAAAAAGAAAATGTCACTATACATACCATACTTATATTGAAATATAATTTATGGAACCTAATACATACTAATACAATGTACATCTACATAGTATTATATTCTTGCGTTGAGCAAAAATCAAATAGGGATTGTAATTTAATCAATTATTGTAATCGGTCACAATTTCATTATGAAAGACAACAAATTTGACTTGAATCCATAAATAAAATGGTTTATAAAAAATAATGAAATCATTTATGAAAATAAGTCTCAGCATACGTTCTTAAATTGTGGGATTCAAAATGACTTAAAAAAGTGTAAAATTATACTATGATTGTACGTTTTATTCGTACTTAATCTTAAACTTTTTTTTTGTTATTTATCCTCTGAGAACTTATAAGTTTAATTTAAAATTTAATCAATTGCCAAACACTTTTTACGAACAATTTAATTAATTATTTCACTTTTTGTTAAAAAAATTAACTAAAATACCTTAACATATTATAAATATATATATATATATATATATATATATATATATAATTCAGAATAATTGTAAAGTAACAGAATCTTGCCTAATGAGATATAAAACGAAATATAATTATTTTTTGTCTTTTTATCTAAAAAGTACAACTTTAATTAAAATTGAAATAGATGGTTAGATAATAAGAGAAATTTTCATGAGAAATAAAAATTATGAAAACGGATAAAATATTAAAACTAAAATAGAGAAATATATGTTTATAATGATTTCAAGGTAATGACGATTCAAATTTGACGACATTTTGAATTTAAACTGAATGATTTCAATACCAACAGTTTTTGAAAATATTAATTTAATCAATTTAATCATTAATAAATGTACTGTTTACTTTGAATTCTAATATATAATTAACTTGTAGTAAAATAATAATTTCATAGTTAATTTCATACATTTCGTATTTGTAATATTTATCATGGAACATTTTTTATCAGACTAACTTCTTAGAAATATGAGTTTTGCCTGATGTTTCGTTATAAAAATAAGGTATTTTGTTATGATTAAAGTATGTATTCTTAGAATTTAATTATTTTATTAAATACGATGTTGCAGTTCATGTAAAATGGCTGTTTAATTATTTACGCTAACAAAGATAATATAAAAAAAAAATTGTTTCTTTAATTTTAATTCCAGTAAAATAACCTGTTTTGTTACTATCAGTTTAAGTTAATTTTAATTTTCAAGCGGAACTAGGAAGTTAACCGTTTTTTGAGAATATAACTTTCATTTTATCGGCAAAACCTTTTTATATGCAATAAAATAACTTAAAATGTTTTTTTTTCTTTTCTTACACTTATGTTTATAAAATGATGAACATTTAAAAATAATTGAACGCAGATGGTAATTTCTTAATGCTTAATTTAATTTAAATTTATTATTATTTAGAATTCATTTTACAAATATCAAGTAAAGAAGTTAATAGGCATATTAAGTTAATTAAGTAAGTCCAGATGGTTTTTTTTTTGACCATCATAATGTATTGTCAATTATTCCAAATCAGTTTTCATTTTCCACCAAATATCCATGATAATAATTATATTTTTTCATCTCAGCCATGAATAAAGTGATGCATATGAACAGAGTGGAAGTAGCTATAATTTAAGGGCAAGTAAGTGTATTGGGTGATCAAATACTACCTTCTTCAAGTTGTAACGGAGCACACACATAATAGTGAAACAGTATTTTTCAGAACCACCAAACAATGCAAAGGAGCATGAACAATACCATACCATTATACAAAAAATATAGGATATACTCTCATATAAGAACCGATAAATTACCACACGGTACCACATATCATCGGGACAAACAATGAAGGAAATTGCTACTTTTTATTTGTTTTAAAGTACTGCGGAAAATAAACTAGACAACAAAAATAATCACGTTTTAGTATAAATATCGGGTTTATCGACTGAAATAGATGCATCATGTGATCATCATTGATCCACCATCTCAAACGGATACGATGATACAGTGACAAATATTGACCCATTAGAAAAAAACGGACCAATCACCGAATCAAACAACAGCAATATCCCGACTATGGTGAAATCAACGTCGATAACCGATCGACGTGCACGGAAAAAAATAAGTAGCTGATGTTACTATAATTATAATAATTCCAATTATATCAACCAGTAAAACGGCCCAATTCAGAGTCATTTACCAATTCGACATCCCGACATGCCTCCTCGTGTATTCGATTTGTAGTTTTTCGGCTTCAACACGATTTCCTCAAGTACATGGACTGACCAAAAAAGCTATCCCCTGTTGTATGTTAAAATAAGACATTGAATACATTGGGCCTAGAATACTGTACTTCAACTATCTCGCCTCTTCAGGCTCGATACTGCCCGGTAAACGATTCGCTTCTTAAAGCAAGTCGTGCCCCCGGAATAGTTGTTTTCTCTAGTAATTGTCAATAGATTTTAATTTACCCAGCATACGTATTTATAACGTGATATCATAAATCTGTGGTTCATTTATATTGTAGGAAGGTCGTCTAGTAATAGCACACCGTATCAAAATGCGGTTATGCCAACAACAACGGTTTATTATTTTTATTGATATATTCTTTAAATGAACTCTTTTAGCTTTAACAGGATATTAATAAAAAATACATTTGGTTATGGGTAATCCTAACAATGTACGCTTCGAACAAAACACCAATGGGGTGTACACATTTAATTTTGCGCATCGAATTGGCATACATTAACATAATAATAATACTTGTTAACTAGTTTATGATTAACGCGGTACTAAGTTGTGTGGTGGGAAAACTTTATACGACTTGGATTCGGTTTTCACGTAATAACTAAACATTTTTATCTTTAGAAAATATTTAAGAAATATATTAGAAAAAACGTAAACGAATTCTATAACCTATTTAACAAGGTTGGTATTGGTTTGCAGTATCTTTTAAACCCAATATATATTATTTGATACAAATACAACATATGCACGAGTTATAATCATGAAGTAAAGCAAATATAAAAAAATGTAATATCATCATATTGTACGGAATTTGATGTATTTTCGGTTCTCAGTTTTCGTCCTTAGCAATTGAAGCAGTGTGATAATTGTGATAGTTTTGCTTACAGGCTAGAAATTAATAAACTTCGGAAACGTTTGGATTTGGAGGCAAATCCTGGGAGCATACATGAAAGATTTTTAAGTTATGACTATTTAGTATTTGATACAATGTATAAGGCAGAGAAATCCATGAAAAACATGATACATAATACAATTAATTTATATTGTATGACCTTAATAAATATGATTATTTTTTCTAATCAGTTAATTAAAATATTCAACATAAAATTAGATTAAATTAATTGTGTATTTCAAATATTTGGTGGAAATTCAATGTGCAATTGTTTTTTCATGTATGTTTTCTGTTTAGTTAGATTATTTAAAAAAAATTACTTATCACGATGGTGCATGATTTACCTTATGAATCAATTTATAGATAATTTTTTTTATCATTAAGTATCTTAGTTTATTGATTAGACTTGTGAGTATATTAATTTAGCCAACGTATTTATTACAATACTATTTAATAATTATTTAACTCAATTTTTAGTATATTTTTTGTGAGCTATACAATCCATTCGTGTAATTAGGTACTTATGTTCAAAATAACTATATTCAATACCTATGTTGCAAATATCATTGAAAAATTACATTGAAAGTAAGTTAAAAGTATTTAGATGTCAATAGCCGTTCGTCGTATTTTGATGTGATGTGTCACATTTTTGACTAGGTATCTTTTATTGCCATCATGCATGTACCACATGAATTTTCTGAGTTATACAAAACCTATAGGTCCTAGGTGTCTGGACCGTCCTCTGTGGAGCAACAGTGGAGCTTTTTTTTTTTTTTTTAACAGAGCACTCTGGAAATACGAATTATATATTCCTAGTACGCGTTAATCAACAAGCCTATTATGCACGTAAATAAGTGTTGTTTAAAAACGTTCTGTGCGTTTCGCACGGTGAACCCGTTAACCGTTTTAAAATCACGATTCGTCTTGGTCGCCACTGCTTACGTCATATTATTATTACTTATGATGCGTATATATAAACATATACAACCTCGCACGGCATCAGCGATATAATTTAAACGAGATGTACCGGACTCGATGCGAATTATTCCGACTGACCGTCGATCGTTCGGCGTAATGGTCGAACGCCGATGCTAATCCCGAAACCATTATCTTCTAACACCCCATCGCCCGGGCTCGTCAACTACACCGAAACGCACCCGTAACAATACATACTCGCGCAAATTAGTAATTTATATACTTCCGGCGTTGAAACTTTGTCGATATAAAACCTATTATAATATCATCGTTGTTTGCGTTCGTACATCGGATCCGCGTTTTCGATTCGATGTGCTTACATTGTCACGGTGCGGAACAGTAGGCGGGGGAACGGGTTTATGGAGGATTTTTCGTCTAAGCCCCTCCGATTTCGCAGTATCGAATGTTTATTTGTTCGCGCCCGCTTGTCCGGACGGAGATTGAACTTTTAATCAAAATCCCGTTGACACGGAGCGGCGGCTGAGATGGCGAACGGGATAGCGCGGTATAAATTGGCTTTTCAACAACGTTCCGTAACGGTTTTTAGGCATCCGTACCCGGCCGGCCGTTATGTCAGCCCAAGTAATTTCTTACAATCAAGTGGCGTTTAGACGTTTTAAGAGCGCGTAGAAAACGAACCGGACCGTGAATTTCCCGGGAAGATTTATAATTCCTTTGGGATAGGTACTCAAAATTTTAAAAATGTCGGACACGTACTGCACGGGTATATAAATAATTATATATTTGCACCCGGACCGTATATGGCATCACTCGTCGTTTGCAATATGATTCACGGGACGGAGTTCGTAAAACGTATGCGCACTCGATATGGTTAATAGTGTTCAGAATTATAATAAGATTGTCCGCGCGCGCAAACGATTTGCGTATGTAATACGCGTACTGTGAGAATTTCGCATTAGGTATTATTATTCGCTATCGAATCTATATGATAAAACATCTAGAACAATTATTTAAAAAGAAATCCTTAAATGTAAGTGATTTTATTACGATCGTTATATTTTACAACCTTTCACACACTCCATGCTTCGTTCCACGAAAAACCCACTGAACAAAAAATAATAATATCCCTGGTTTATTGAAAATGAATAATATCAAAATATTTTCTTTGTTTCTTTTTCTCACAAATTTACAAGATCGGTGACCGTGTAGACATTTTACTGGTTATGTAATTTATTTTTTTATAAAAACGTATAAGATAATAATATATGTATGTGGCATACATTAATCAAACCATACTTTTCGTTAGATATAATTTTTAATGTATACAAGTTAAAACAAAAATAAAATTTTTTTGCGATCAGAGTCTCTTCAAATAATAACAAAGCACCATTAAATAACTAATGGTATTTAACTTTATTAATAATATTGAGGTATATGTTTATAGTTTTTTAATATTATAAATACGAGTATATATGTTAAGAGTACTGGTTAATCTTAAGTATCTGAATATACACTCATGTCAGTAGATGCAATTAATTGTCCCTACTGTTAACATAAAATATATTTAAATATTTCAAGTCGGTACTGCAAACATATTTTGATTATTTAGTTAAATATTCCTTAACATAAAACATGTTATTTTTGAGCATATTTAATTAGTACGTAATAAAATTTTCAAACGATTTTTTTAGTAAAGAAAATTTACAAAATTAAATATACATCAAACGGAGGCCACTTTAATTACTTGCTGCCGTTAGACGTACTAAATGTATCACATTCTGAGAATCCTTTTAAAATATAGTGGGATTGAGTGAGAAAGAATATAGGAGAGAAGAGAATAGATAGAGGCACGGGTTTATAGGAAAGAAAACAGAAAGGCATCCACATTTTAATTACGAAGAGAGCAAATCCTGAGATGGATTACATACGTGCTAATACATTTAAACCGGTAGCAACCTGCGGCTCACGATCTACACAGCTTTCGATCTAAAGTTGCGGCTCTTCAATTACACACGCAAAAATTAATACTTTATGTTCAAAAACAATATTTTATGATACAAAAAATATATATTATTTTTGTTGCTTTTGGAAATATGAAATTATACATGGCAAAAATAATTTGCTATTATCCGCAGGATCACAGGCTATTGTAGTAAAAGGTTTATTATAGTAGCTTCATGCCATCAAAAATGATAGTCGCGACGCTATTTACAACTAATTAGTGATACAACGACTTGACAATGCGAACAAAGTCCAAAAGAATATGATATCATTTTACGACTTATTTTGTTCGATGAATTTACATAATAAATGCCGAAAACTCGTCATCAGTCAGCTGTTGATTTTTTTAAAGGATTTTAAACATGTAATATAATCAAAGTAGTGTAATAAAGTGTAATAAAATATAATATAATTTAATAAAATTAAAAAAAAAAAATCATTATTTCAGCTTCACTGTCATCATGGGATCTGGAAAATAAAGGACAAGAATTGAAGAAAATCAAGAATTTCATCAGAATTGGACGGAATCCTTTGCGTCCATATGCAAGATAGATGACTTGCCTTATTTGTCACGAAAAGCTAGCACACGATAAAAAGCCAAATTTGGAGAGACACTTCAATACTAAACATACCTAATTCGCTAATAAATATTCAACCGGTGAAACACGAAAATAAGGTCTTGAAGAAATTAAAAAAACAAAACAGCAGACATGTTCTATGCTAAGTAAATGAACGCAATCTTCAAATAATATAAATCAAGCAAGCTTTGCAGTAACACTAGAAATTGCAAAAAGAGGAAATCCATTCACAAATGGTGAGTACGTCAAAAATTGTTTCGTATGCGTTTTAAAAGACATGCAAAGCCAATGCTCTTTTGATGTAACTCTCTATTATTTGATGACCACAGTATTTCATCACTATGTCTATTAAAATTTATAAATAAATTTATATTGAAAAAATTACGAAAATTTTTAGTGACTTTTTTTATATTTGGAAAATTTTATATATTGTAACTTTTGGCTCTTCCGCTAAAAAAAAAAAACTTGACGACCCATGGATCTAGACTACAATGTTTTTTAATCGTATTATAAAAATCAACCGAATCTAACGTTTATTTCTCTTTAAGCTCATATAAACCGCATCAACCTGTTCGTTATTAAAAATGTTATCAACAAAGGGTAAGAACGAAATATAACAAATTTCGACGAGACAGCTTTTTTCAATTTATTCGTTTGTCATCAATCAAAGTTGATCACAATTGAATATTTTAACGAACTCGCGAGTTCAACGGTACATATTAATTGATCTTTTACACTTTTTTCCCCTGTCATCCACACGCACAATGGTGATGGATATTAATTGCGATATTATAAACGAGTTATAATTTTTACAATTTATCCATATAAATACACACGTATACCCGGAATGTTAAACAAAACGTTGAACATTCACCCAGTTGCGTTCTACATATTTAGCTGTTGATATGGATCAATGATGTTTTAAGGCTTTATTTCGTGATTACGTAAACGCCTACTCCGCGGCACAATTCGTCTTAAATGTACGTAAACGCGTGCGGATGCTTTTCGTCGCATCATTTTTTCTCCATGGTGAATGAGATCTACAACATGAGCATGACCTTCCGAATTGCTCTTACGCTTCAATCCCGAACGAAAGTAGTTCGGAAAATATGTGTAAAACGTGTGTGCCTGTGACTTAACACCGATGTTCTTTAAAATAAGTACAAGTAACATTTGTGTAACATACGCTCGGTGATCAATTTCACATAAACACCGAAAGTTTCATACTTTTACGACTCAACATCTCCTAAGATCATTGACTGATCAAACAACGAGATGAATCGTTCCGGATTTTCAAAACTATTTGCGACCGTAGCCTTTATGTTTAAAAAATGTTTTCAGTCTTTTTTTTTTATTATTATTATTATTATTATTATTATTATTTTTTTTTTTTTTATTCCATTCGACGGATACTATATTACACAGTCTTATGGGTTCATTCAATTACATTACACGTATATGTATATACACGCGCGCACACCCATCAACGTGTTTTCGTCTTGTTATTTTCCCGTGAAAAATAATTTGGCGACATCGTTGCCTTTGTCCCAAGAGCACTGCGGCGCGTATATTTCTTCGTCCTTGCAAGTACGCGTCGGAAATTGTTATGGCTTTGCCATATTAATTAAGGTTTACGACGTAATTGCAATATAAGTTCGCATATTGTACACGGTGTACATTGAATAATACAATATAACGGTTTTGTTATTTCCATTAAAATGCTAATTATTTTTAATCACATTACAACCGTCGTTACCTTTACGCAGAAAATCACTCGATGCCGCACCACATTGTTATTTATGCGAGAACCGTTACAACCGTTACGAACACATTCGCATCAACTCTTGAGTGAGTAACGTTCTCGTGCACACGACGAAGAGTGCGCGACGAATTCGAAGATTTATCGACCAGCGATGGGAAATTTTCGAAAGTGAATCGATCTTTTCAAACGATTTAAATTCGAATGAAAAGATCTATCAAAAACAAAAAAAAAAAAAAAATTGCTGCAAAAAATCGATTTACTTTATATGCGGTTGTTCGCTCCAATATGCGCGATCTTATTATTATCATTATTATTATTCTAATTAGCGCGGTGGCGACTCACTCTCCTTATCTGTTTCCCTCTTCCGGCTCCCCAACTGTACATGTGAATTTTAATTACCTGTTTATATTCTTCTTATTATTATTATTCGTATGTTAGTTTGAAAATTGTAATCTGTCTTTTTTCTATTTATTTTTGTACATCGGCCAACGTCCTTTTCTTTGGTCTTTTTCTTTGTCTTCGTTGTTCCTTCGTCGGTTGCGATTGTTGCACCACATTTTTATTGGAAAAATACTTTTTGTTGTACGTCGTTAGCTAAACGTTATTATTTTTTCTATTTTGTCGATATTGCCATTGTGGCATAATTATAATTATTATAATTCGGAGCCTGCTAGTGAAGCGGCACGTGTGTTATTATTCTTTTTATTATTATTAGTATTCTGTGATTATTATTGAAAATAAAAAAAATCATCTGTCAGTTACCAGCAATAAAGATTTCCACTACCAATTCAGCGTTTTGTGAGTTTTATTTTATTCAAATATTGTTCTGTGTCACCATCCTTGTTGTGTCAGTACGTTCGTCGTCGTTTGGTTCATTGTAAGTACTCTGGGCAACTACGTTTGACTTGTTGCCATACGTAAGTCCGCCAGCACCCGGTGTGGTGTGTGTGAGGCCGTCCAGGTCGTCCAGTACTTCTAGTCAACATAGTTACCTGCCGTAATTTTAAGTAGTCTGTAAGTTGTGTCCTGAATGTTTAGCTGTTAATTATTGTCCGATTTTTTGTGAGCTCTGTGGTCATTGCACCAGACCGATTCGACCACAGAGACCTCCCCCCCGATAACTAAACTATATTTCCTGGTCACCCGTGTATAACTTGTTTCCATTCCCTCGGGCGCCGCCGTCGTGTCAGTGGCCGCCGCCGAACGCTATCGGTCAATTGCGTACCTTGGGTGGCCTATCTCCAAACGTATCGTGGGGAGTAAGTGAAATTACCTAGCCAGCAAATTATAGGTACCCGCCACATACGATTTATATTTTTTTATTTTTATGATTATTATTTTTATATGTCAATATGACTGGTCCTTCGATCGTCGTTTCGGCCCAAACAGCGGTTTTATATTAATCGATAGATGACGCTCTTTGCAGATTTTTGCAGATTGTGATCTGGGTGTAGTAATGATGATGCAAATTGTAAAAAATCGACACTCCAGTGTCGCATGATCCGTTTGGATTAATCGAGTGCCGCGTGTAACAATACAGCCCACGATTGTTGGTGTACATTATTTTGAAAACGATCATAACCATTGCAAAAAGTTAGAAAATCGATTCCATCTACTTCGATGATATACCATCGCGTAGCACGGTAAAAATCCAATAGCCATGATTTTTAAATTTGATCAATTACGTAAAATAATAAATTCTTAACATCAAAAGCATACAAGATAGGACAAATGAACATTTTTGATAAATTACGTTTCTTTTTCTTTTCATTAGGTGTTTTTGGTTTCATAATATTTCCAAGTTGATAGTGAAAGCACGTTTGTACGGGGAATTAACGTCTTGGTAAACAGGTTTTAATAGAGTTTTATTGTTAAAAACTTACTATTTAATAAGTTTCACAAAAATTATATCTGTACATAATTTATTGCGTTAATAAAATATGAAAGTCAAAGTTATGTATGTATGCGGCTATAATAAATTTCTATAAAAATAAATCGATTTTTTTAATAGAAATTACATTAATTTTTGTCTACTGATATTTTGAAGACACTCTGTGATCAGTTTTTTTAATAATAATATCCAACAGTTATTCTTATGGTACATAGTATTTCACTGAAAGTTATTTTTTTTTCTACTTCTAAATAATTACAATGCAAAATTATGTTTAATAAGACTCTAATATTGAAAGTCTAATCTCATCGATAACTTTTGATTAGCTACACGTTTTTAGGTAAATTAAAATAATTATTTTTTATTATGACGGTATCTCAATGTGACAATAATTGTTACTGTTTGAAGCAAATCGTAAAACTGCTGAATATAGAAACATTTATTACAGCTTATCAAAAAAAAAAAAAAAAGAACGAAATTTAACAATCGATATTAAAACGTTAAAAACAATTATATTAATGGTTTAAAGCTAAAATATATCTTAAACTTGTTTTCTTAAACCAAATTAATGAAAATAGTTTAATTAAAAGCAATAAATTATATTTATAATGACTGAACTAATGACAATGGGGGCATTGTAATATTCTGCGGGTTGAAATATAATAAAATAACCACAGATAAATTAACCATTTTACACTTTTGAATAATAATTATGAATATTTTTTTAATTTTTATCAATATACATTTAAAGCCATTGATAAATAGTTTTATAATCAATTATTTTATTAAAAATATGAAATTAATTTTTTAATGACGAGGTATAATATTAATTTATGTAATATAGAGTTTAATACAAATAATAATAATGAAAAGAATACGAATTATACTACAACTTTTATTTTCATATATATTTTCAAAGAATATAATATTTATGATTGAGTTCTGCTTCGTAAATGCTATTCTAATCATCATGAATATTTGAAATTAATTGATAAAATGGATTTTGAGCGTTATATGTATGCGTTTATTTTGTTTTGTCAAATGATATGCATAAAAAAACAAATACATTCGAACACATAAAAGCAAAATAAAATGCTTACAATTATCGTCTGTAAACTACAATACAAGTGAAATGTTCGCTGGGTATTTTCGCTGAAACAAGTCAATAAACAGAGCGTTGAGGGAGTGATCTGGATGACATTGTAGTCGGTGAGTATGATTATTCTCTGGTAAACGTTAAATATTAAAAAATTATTCAAATTATTTTTATTTTTGTATTAATTTTAATATTTATTGTAATTTATTATTTTTTTTCTTTTAAATTGTTTTATTATTTTTATGGTCAGCTTTTATTAAATGAGGCTCATATTTTTATCTGAAAATTGATGTCCATAAATGCTAATAAATGTTTTGATCACCGGTCTCTCTGAATGTAATGGTGGGAGGGGGAATGAAAAAATGACGTTTTATTGCGTTTATATTAGCCCAAATATGATGGTTACATTTTTTTCGACAGCTTAGACATTACAAGCAACCCCTTCAAATATCATTTAGTCAGTAGTGAGTCTCGAGTTCGAAATATATATATTATGATATAACACATAATCAACCCCATGATAAATTCGATGGCTTTCAAAATAATAACGACGATTATTATTTGTTTGTGATCAGTGGCGGAACTAGTATTTTTTCATGATTGGTGCTATTTTGCTAATTACAATCTACATTGACGACCTCGGGGTAGGAAAAAGTAGACATTTGAGATTTAAATGTTCAAGAAAATAAGTTTTCTCGCGTTAAACTGATATTTAATTATTTATTAATTTAACGAAAAATTGCAATACGTGGAACCCGTGATACCCGATTGAGCAAAGTCGTTATCGGCTGATCATTTTGACGACCCAATTAACCACGGTAAAAAAAATTAATATTGTGTACAACGTTGTCAGATTTTTATTAGTATGTATTGTAGATCAATAATAAGAAACTAACTAAATATTAGTCGAAAAAAAATTCACTATCGATTGATGGGTACCACGGAAGTTTAAAATAACTTTAATAGATAGGAAACCAGAATTTTATCTACAACGATTGCACTGTTATTGTATGTACCTACGCTGTAAATTATAGTCAGTCTGTTCTTTTGTTTCGTGTGCTCGTGTTGTATTCCTAAATAACGTGTATTTTGAAAATTGAGATGGAAAACAATGAAATAAAAATTATTTTATCCTAGGGAGACACAGAGTTAGCTAATGTCGGAGCTTTCAAATATAGGTTTATTGGGATTAGAAAAAATGGTGAATTATTGAAACATTCGACGGTAAAAAACGGCAACGTCGCACCCATTTTCGTGCTCAATCGTGTGGTTTTTTGTTTTGGTTCCTATTGTTTGATTGCAACCGTTCTCAATCGGATTACGAAAAAGATCATTCGTGCTCAATCAGGTTTCAGCCCGTGGAACGGTGGGTGGTTCAGCTTCCTAGCACAACCACATTCCTAAACCTACCACTGTTTGGAATCCGGTTTCCCGTTGGTCAGCCGATCGCATACGAATTCGACAAAAGCATACGACGATGGAAAATATTATTACTATTATTACCACGTGTAATTTTGGTTAAAAACGAGTCCCGGGGATCGGGTGGAAAACTCGACTGAGCAGTACAGGGTTGAAAAAGCGTCGGATCCTGCTCGCGTATACACGGAAGATGACGAGCGGAGAAGTCAAGAACGGCGTGCGCGGGTACCGGATACGATAAACGTTTCCGGCACGCGCTCGCGCACACCGGTCCGTGAAAAACAAAACCGGCGGATCGTTTCCGTGCCGTGTCCGGTTCCAAGTTTAACGTTTACAATGTGTAATATGTGTGTGTATGTGTGTTCAGGTGACTCATGAATATTAAAATTTTCCTCCGGAGACGAAAACGTTTATCACAACAATCGTATGTGTTCGTGTGCAATCCAAGAAATGCGCTGTGTTAAAAAATAAAATCCTTAAGCGATCGCCGTCCGGTGCATCGTTGGACAATCGGGACAATCGGCTGATCGCATGTTGTCGCCGTAAACATGGACTTTAAATCGAACGGTAATATTCAATATCGATATTGACCAAGCGAAATGGCTGGTTACAGGAGCAATCCTGTAGTTTGTTGTTGCACTTTCGGACGTCGTCTAACCGTTGAGTTAAACGGGTTGCCACTTTACCGTGTGAGAAAACGACGCGTGGTGCGGTGATCCGTTTCGAAACATTTGCGAGTCGATCGATTGTCGATTTGATCGATGGTCGGAGTTATTCGAAAAAAAAAAAACAATCTATTCGACCTATTATCGGTTGGCGTAACAATATCGATGTGACCGAACAACCCTAATCTTACGTACGGGCCTCGTAAAAAGGGTAGGCGCGGGTCTTGACGAATAAGATTTCGCAGTCGCCGTGCCCGAGACACAGCTGAGAACGGTGTAATATTGTCGCGTGAATCATTAATGTACACGAACGCCAGTCAATGCTCGATCTCGTACGATGCCGTGTCGATACGCACCGCGCGTACGCACGAGCAATTAACGAGTACATATTTCAGAAACGTGTATCATCATTAATACGAGCATAAATAATTTCCAAACTCCGAAACCTCTTCTTAATACTCCCGAGCGGCATTAATATTACTATCGGTGCATGAATGTTTTATCACTTCGTCGTCGTTAACTTCGTCGTGGAACGTATCAGCAGACTTCGCGTCGTGTGCCTTCGGTTTCCCAAATATATTTTCAACGCGTGTACTACCCGTGTAATAATAATTATACCTCTCGTGTCGGCAACGAACCAATTATGATAATTGATATCCCGTCATGCGAATAACATTGTATCTCGAAACTTCATCAAACTTTCACGGACCATCCGAACCCCATATAATATCGTCAAAAATATGGCATCAAACATACACCTTCAAGTGTTCGCATGCAACCTGATAGTACGGCATTGTGTCGTTTTCTAAGCTCAATATTGTAAACAATCGCACTGACGCTGAATAGATAAAAACATTACAATATTATGATATTACAACGTGTATACGACCTAGAACCGTATACTCAGAGAAGTAAAATTGTTTGTCTTACAACGAAATAATTTGCTTCTAACTTTCAAAACACAGTTGAGCAGTTCGTTTTTAGGCTTATCCGGTGACATCAAGTATTCAACACAGTCGCAGAACTAAATTGAAAAAACTTCCAAAAATTGAAAAGATTTCCAAACCTATTATACCGACTTTCAAATTCTGCACTTACGTGATTTGCGTCACTAAAGCTAAGAGCGCAAACATTTTAAATCTTTAACAATAAATAACCTAAATTGTTTCACACGATGGATTTCATTTTTTTCTACTCTCACAGAAAACGTATTTTTTTTTACGGAACACGTAGATTAAAATGATTTGTTGCTCCGTGTTAGACTTACCAAGGGTGAAAAGGATACATCCCGTTGAAACATCTAAGTTTGCTTGAACGGTTTTCTGAGCAAGAGCCAAAGACTGAAGACCTTACATACCTCTCTCGCTACAACTATGAAATTCCATACCAAATACTTCTACTCAAACTCCGGACTAATTCAATAATGAAATATTAATAAAAATATAATATTAAGCAACAAAGTAACAACTTTTCTCTTTCTTTTTTTTCTTTATATTATTTTTTCGAATAAAACATTAAAGTAAATTAAATAATATAAAATAATTAATTTTAAATTATCTTCGTATGAAAGTATTTTAGGTTTAATGGTATTCCAAACATATAAGTATAACTTAATATATTTGCATAAAACGTCTTAAATTATTAAAAGTTCATTCAATTATAAATGTATTTATTTATTTTTTTTTTTTTTTTTTTTTTTTTTTTTTTTTTTTTTT
>NW_020273171.1:1985464-2031932 GCF_003268045.1 Sipha flava | reverse complement strand
TTTTTTTTTTTTTTTTTTTTTTTTTTTTTTTTTTTTTTTTTTAATGAGAATTTCATTTATTAATTCATCGTTAATGTTTACGTTTAAAATTTGATTTCGCTGTTTTTAAATCTTCATTGTTTTATGTGAGATGTATATTTTTAGAGTAATTTTTACGTAGACTACTATGAAATTTCTTAATTTTAACTAATCTAAACAATTTGGTTACAGCCAAAACCAATTGGGTCTTCATTTTTCATTTGTAATTTACTCGTACGTATTTTAATGCCTATTTGGTATTGATAAGACTTGACATACTACATGTTAGAAAAATAACCATTATGTTATTCTCAATAGAATCCACATATATCCTCCAAAGTACAATTAGGTCACCACCGACTAAAAATTTTATACCCATTAATCCTTATGATTTATTCGTCGTTTTAATTTTAAAAACCGTTTCGTAAATGTATTTTTTGATTATTTTTTATTAAATTATGAATAAAATTTAAAATCATTTTAAATTAGAATAAAGGATTTTTCAATAATATTTTTAGAAAATCTAAAATGAAATTGTAATTTATGTACAGAATTATATTTGTGAATTATAGGGTACATACATTCATTGGACTATATAAGACTAAAGAGTGGTTTTATAAATAATTAATTAATAAATTAATGTACTCGAAATAAAAAAATTTATAGTCTGAATATTTTTTATACAAATCTCTTCACGTAAACTTTGAATATTTTGTTCACTCAAACATAAAATCTAATCGTTTATTCTGAAATAACATCGCAACTAATTTTAAAGTTTTCGTATAAGATAATTATACTGTTAATTAGTGCATTTGTATTTTTTATAGTAAATATAGTTTGTGTATCATGTAAATACAATAAATGATGATTCAATGGATGTTTCTTTTAATTGCAAAACCAAAAAACTTTTTAAAATTAAAGTACTTAATTGTATATTTTTAAATTTAAGAGCGTAATTATATCCACAAATATCTATGAAGAAATTATTCATAAGTTTGAATATCCACAAAGTTACAATATTACAAAATGCAAAATATTATTTGATTAAAAATCATTCAAATCGTGCATCTCAAAAAATTCTACTGGTAAATCATCTAACATAAATTTAATATCCGATTATTTTAACCTTATAAACTACACCGAAAATATAAATAGATATACATACATTATATTTACTTTAAACTATACGTATGCAAAAAAAAAGTATTTCGCAGATTATATAATATAACCAAATCGATATAGATTTTCTATTAGGTCTTATGAAAATGTCCATTATCAAAACAACATACTGTTTCTTGTTTAAATTTTTTAATTCCATTATAAGAAATCAAGAACCATGCACAGTAAATTTCACTAAAGCACGTAAAATGTCAAATAATATCAAGTTATATATGAAGATTATATAATTTCTGACGAAGTGGAAAAATAATCCGAGAAGAATATAGTTGAGATATTTAAAAACCATCGGAAAAAACAATTTTCATAAGTGAAGGACATCGATGGTATTCATTGTTAGAAATGGATCGGAAGAAAATAGAAAAGGTTTTAGCGATACAACTAAGGGTACAAAATCGAAGCCTGAAAATATAATAAAAGATGAACCAAGTATATAAAGTTATATGAAATATTACACTCAATCACACCCATCGATAAGCCTAAGAGTAAGTTCTATATATGGATGAAATGTAATACAGTCGTATATATTTTATTAACTGATCCGGCAGTGCTTTGATATTGTTGGATTTCAATATATATTATTGTCTTGTTGGTGTGTATTTATTTACCCCCGTAAGTATAAAAATTGAAAAAATCTACTATTTGGTTTAGAAAAAATAGGAAAATTAAAAATTTTATTATATTTTGAGAATATTTATTGTTGATATCCATAACTACCAAAACAATCATTTATATATTTTTATTGACTGCATTGTCATATGATTTATTGACTAGAAAAATACAGTCAGCCAAAATTTAACTTATTCTAACTTTTTTCTATAATATATATAGTATATAATATTATTATTATTATTATCATTATTTTATATTAAAATTCAGAAAAAATATAGGAATAATCTAAAGGTATGAGACATAATAATGACACCGAGAAAGCACAGAATTGCGATATGTGCAATGTAATCATTAATATACGTAGAAACAATTCAAATGAAGGTGTGTGCAAAATTTTATAATAAATTATGGGAAAATTAATAAGATTTCGGAAAAGAATATAGAATTGAAGTCGTCGGTGAAGCCACTCGCTCACGTCGTTAAACAAATGAGTAACTTATGATGCGAACAGAATGCAACACGAGTCGTATTTATAGAACCAGTTAAATTACAAATAGCGTGATTTAAAATTAATGTCAAGACGAAAAAAATAAATCGCACGAATAACTAACATGAATATGCTATGTTTGAGAATTCGAATCCAGAGCTCTAGAAACCGGACGACGATAAAAGAATTTGATATTCAAAGTTATGCGATACAATAAAGCAGATATTAAAAAAGTCCGTTCATCGTTATCAAAAATAACGTTCGGAAAAAAAAGAAATTGATCACCATAATAAAATTTGAATTCTACATCCACTACTCACTTATGCGTGTCCGGTCTGGGGGAAATGCGCAATCACTCACATCAGTAAAATTCAAATTTATCAAAATAAAATGTTACGTATTATTTCAAATTCATCTTGATTTATAAGGAATGTAAACCTTCACAAAGACCTTCAGATCAAGGAAATCATAGACCACATAAAAACCTCATAAAATAACTTCCATACCTCACTGCTAAACTCTTCTGGCTTACTTCACTATAAACTCCATGTACATCCACCTCAACGTAGATTAAAACGTGAACGTCCAAATGACCTTCTGGTTTAACAACTTCACACAATATACAGCAGATGTTTGTTACTCGTAGCGTCTAATATTAAGGTTTATAACTTATATATATATATATATATTATATCTGTTTATACTTTATTGTTAATTATTATTATATCAGTTTACTGTTACTTAAATTATAGTCAGTTACATCTCGGCGTAACTATCACTAATGTTATATTAATGATCACTAATGTACATACTAGATAGCAAATTCATCTTACTATTTAAATTTATATAAATTAATAATCATGTTCAAATTGTTAAAAATGTACCATTATAAATATCAATAGAAGAAGATAACCAAGGTTAGGAACATCTTATATTATCTTAATAAAAAAAAAAAAATTGAGAAAGTAGAAGTGTTCGTTGAATTCAATCGTCCTTGTTGATTTCGATTTATTGAATAAATGCAGTAATATTTACACAAATATAAGGACTGAAAAAATAATATAAAAAACTAAGTCCGAAAGAGTGTCTACACTGTACATAGATACGTCATAAACGAGTAAAATGAACTGTTTCCCTGACAACTGATTTGAATGTCATAGTGTATTTCTAGTAAAATTACAGATTAGATAAAATATATAGAGACTTTTATATAGCGTTGAGTACATTCTTTGGTAAATTCATAGTAAACTTACAATTCGCGCACGCACACTCATATGCTAATAATTTGCTGTCACCGACAACGACTTTGACATTCGTCGTGAAGTATTTTGGACAACTTTTTGCCATGACCATCCTTATGATAAAACGTATCCATGTCAATATACCAATGTTTAATATTATACAAATTAAAATTATGTGAATAAAATGGCAGAGCATTGTGTACTGTCAAGCCATTATGCATAGAAATATATGTTTACCTACGATTCAATTGTGCACGTATTGAATGGCCTAAAAAGAAACAAAATTGTGGACTGATATTTATCTACGTAAAATATGAGCGCAAAAAACGTTTTTACAGTTTTGAATTCATGTTCTTCGAAAAAACTTCTGATATTTTTCAAACGTAAACATAAATAATAATTGTTTGCGCTCCAATTAAATCGCAAACAATTTTGAAAGTAAACTGCACGAATCATGTTATGAAATACACTATTTACCGTCAAAAGACAATTAAGGAGGGTTTGAAATGTTTAAACAGTTTTCGTGTACCATTCAAATGAAAACGATTGAACTGGATCCATGTAAATATTGAAACCGGGAAGAGATAATGATAATAATACGTAGAATAATGATGTTAAAAACATTCGTACGATAATTGTACGGTAATGAGTACAGTAGTAATTGCCAGTAGCAGTAGTAGTAAACGAATACGATTTATCGTCCGATACGGCTAGCAAGTCGAATCCAATCGCCTCTGATCCGTTACCAGCGCGTGATGCTCGAGAATCGCAACGCGGTGCACACGTTCGTTTTGGAACACAAAATCGACCGACGTGAAACGGACTCGTCAACTGCGTTGAAACGTTTGTGTCCGAAATCCCGTTGGGAGATAGCATTCGTAATGACGTGTTGTGCCGCAGTTAGGTTACCGATACAATGGCGCCACTTAGGAGGGAGACTAGTATCGTCCCTGGCAAACTTAGAAAAAAAAAAACGCTTTTTAAACAGTTAAAATTTGATGTCATGATATTTTTTTTTGATCTTTAATTTTATTAATATTTTTCAGTATACGATTTATACTTATACATTATTTAATAATAATTATTTAAATCGTGGTGTTAATTTTAAACTTTGAAGTATTGCAATTCCTGCTTTATGACTAGCAAATTCATCGATAATTCCTTTATATGAAAATTTTTATTTAAATGTCTTTGCGCTATTTTCATAATTTCATCATTAAATACACACGTTGTGCGTACAAATAGACAACATCTAGATGTTTCAAAGAGTACAATGAAAACATTTCGATTTGATTGTAGGAAAACTTGTGGACTTTCGCACAATTTGGCGCCTCTTTGCAATTCGCGCCCTTGGCGTAGGCACAGCTCGCCATACCCTTGCTACGCCACTGTTCCGATAAACGGGACACAGGTCCGGCCGTACCGGTGCTCCGACGGTCGTTTGCCCGAACACCGAAATCATTGTATTAGAACGGTCGAAAAATTTCCATATCGGTATATTCGCATTCGATCGTGTCCGGGTCGTGCATGATCCGACGAGAACTATTCGGGTCCGCCGCGGAATTCGGACCACCCACCGTGGATACGTGATCGGGCTTACAAATCGCCCCCGGTGCGTACGCGCGTACGGAATTCGTACGGCAGCGGGTGTTGTACGTGCGTACTGCAGACGATCCGAATTAATAGGTCTTAGAGAGCTTTGCGCGTGTCCACCCTCATCCGTCCGGGCGCACCACGAAAAGATTTATTACCGTCTAATATTATGCATATGTACACACACACACACACACACACACATTTATATACATATATATATATATATATATATATATATGTATATATATTTAAAACGGACACGTGTGAGAATTCCTTGGGATAAATATATGTAAATACGAACTAATGGGCCTGGGAAAGATCCGAACTCGGCTTGAATTTGTCAGTCGAAAAAGGATACCGTGCGGAAATACGTGCAAGTTACGGTCATGCTGTTGGTGGCGGCATATTTTTAATTTTTTTTTTTCTCGGAGAGGTCTTAAAAATTTAGAAATTTGTAAGTTCAATATGTTTCGTATTGTGTTGGAATATAAAGGTAATAATACAGTACATATTAAAATTCAAATAATAAAATAAAAACTTTTGTCAATGTTAACCAAAAGTTATAACCAACACAAATAATCTAACAAATAAAAAAAATCTATTATTACATATTATTTAGCTCAGGAAAATGATGCGTCTCGAGATTAAATATTCATTATTATTTTCTATATTTATTTATCTGTTGATTTAGTTTAATATTTTTTTCTCAAATGTATGACTTACGTGTACAAAATAAAACTTTTCGATACTAAAAACGTTGGTATTTTTTTAACTCTATTCGGTTTATATTGTCAATCACTTAATATGGGAAAATGGGTTTGATCCTATCGTGAAAAATAACGAACACATTTAATGTACATCACTAATTATTTTAGTCCACGATAATTATGACTATATATATGAAAAATAAATGTACGTAGCATAATACATATTATGTAGAAATAAAAAATATTTTGAACATAACTTTTTTTAACGTTTTTTGATATTAAGAAATTAATTTGTAAAGTTTCAGATTGTAATTATAAATCCTATAAAAATAAACATTGGGGATTCACATTTGAAAGATCTTACATAGATTATATCTTTTGAGCAAGAGACGTGAAAAAATAATAGTATATCATAATAAAAGTAATCATAATAAAAACAGTTTTATACATGGAAAATATAATTTTCCAATGTTAAACTTTCGAATTAAAAGTGAAATAAAAACAAGTCACGCAAAATAAATTAAGGTAAAATATATTAGTCATTAAAAACACATATATCAAATCATAATTATGTAAAAAAGTAGACATTAAAAAAAAAAAAAAAGAAAAGTCCTAAGATCAAAATAAAGTTAAATTAGATACTGTGTATTTTATTAAAGTATAATGTTATTTAAAAGGACATAATTGAACGTTGCGTACGTCTAACCATCATGTTTCCGCCCGCGAGGAGAAGGCCGCAATTTTAATGCGAAGGGTCTAGATTGCTAATAAGACCATCAGACGTCACAAAAATACGCAAACAATATCAGTAGAAAGGATAGTTTTGACATATCTATTCGTACCCTAACTAGACCCTTTAGGTCGTTGAAACTACCGTGAAAGAG
Organism: Sipha flava; assembly: GCF_003268045.1. Taxonomy (NCBI): domain Eukaryota; kingdom Metazoa; phylum Arthropoda; class Insecta; order Hemiptera; family Aphididae; genus Sipha; species Sipha flava. The sequence continues at coordinate 2,025,211 of NW_020273171.1, read as the reverse complement.
ACGGTAAAATGTTTGCGAGCAAACACTGGTTTGGGAGGTTTACCATTTAATACGGCGAACTTCTTGCATACGGGTGATAAACATTCCACCTTCATTACTTCAATAAAATTTTCTAGTTCTTAAGCAGTAATTACAACTAGTCACAAAGAAAATAATAGCATGCAGAAAGTACCTAGAAACTGGCAAATATCAAACCTCAGACGATGGACGAGCGACAACCGGTTTCTACTAGAAGCGACGCAATTACCTCACATTGGTCTGTATCGTAAATTAAATGGTTAGGTTAGTATGCCTTAATTAATATCTTATAAATATGAGCTAAATAAATTATAAAAATATCAATTATACTAGTTTTGGTCATACTGAATCCGAATTTTTATCAGTTATTAGATGAGTCCCTAATTAAGGGTAAATGATACTGTTTTCATAAAAATTCATATAACTTGCATATTGTTAATCAATTATTTACATGTTTTTAAGTGTATAAAATCCAAATATTTTATATATTTTTTAATTTATCCTTAGTTATGGCCTTATGAGTAATATAGGTTGATCTTACATTTTTAAATTACATTAAGTACATATTATTTTTCCTATTTTATTTATACATTCTATCAATATGCTAGGTATCGACTGTTTTCAATAAAAAATTTAATTTTATTGGGTAACAAAAGTATGTGGAAGATGTTCGAGGGTTCTGCCAAACCACAATATTTATTTCTTGTATTAAATAATGTAACTGGATAGGTACTAATGAAAAAATGAATAAGTCATGGTTGATCATGAAAGATGTAGTAATATTATTGATGTTTTGTTTGTACTGAGTGTGGCCACTGCAAGTATTTCATCCTCATTTGTACAATATCTGAAAGTGGTTCATATTTTATTTGCATTAACTTGACTATTCCTATTTCAGAAATACGATGTACTGAACGGTCGATGAAGCTTTGTATAGCGATGAACATTTAGATTCAAAAATTTGCAAATTATCTGGATAAAATTTATTTTTTCCTTCGAGAATATTTATGTACGGTTAATATAAATAGTATCATCATCGGTTTTATTAATTTGATATCAAACCATTATCAATTATAGCCTTTTTAAAAATAGATGTTGCAAACTTATTTACAACACAAACCACTGTGTACCGGTCGGTTGAACACCTGCTAGTATTCCCATCGGGACACGATAAAACGGTTTTTATCAAGACCATAAAAATTTTCCAGCAACGATTTACCTACATCGGCCGGTCACCCCGGGAACATCGTTGTCAGCTTACCGGTCATGCGTTTAGGCGTCAGGTCGTTTTTCTTCCATTTTCCTCCATATCTACACAGGTATTATATTAACCTATCGCAAAAAACCTAGTTGGCAAAGAAATATTCGGGACCACCAACCGTACCGGCCACCTATGTAGGCATTACCAGTGGGCACTATTTCCCCTCTGTCCTGATCGATTTTGCAAATAATATCCAAAGAGTTTGAGAAAACATAAATCTCAGTTCAATGCGCATTTCGTCTATCTTTGATTTATTTTACTTCGCGAGACGTCAGAATTCGGAAGACCCCGTGAACCGTTTCATAAAGCCGTAATGACATTTCAAAATATTATTTGAATGGACAATGAGCAATAATGCAATATATTATATTTAGTCGTTAAATATGTTAGTTAAATCTAATAAAATTTAATTAAGTCAAGTCTAAGATAATTGCATTTCTATAAATGTATATTGTAGAATAATCGTTTGTTAGAAACTCATATTCCAAAATAGGTTCATATTTTAATATATTTCTAGACATATTCAATATCGTCTCACAATAAAATTTGTTTTTTAACTATTTATTTTACTGACTTAACCTTGTTAACATTTCATTTTAGTAATCATAATTATTTTTATTTTTCCCTACTCCATCTGATATTAATGATTCATTCAAAGCTTTGGTTTTGTGTTGCTCTCGTTGGTTGTTCGCAATAAATGTACCGACGTATATTTAGAATTTTTTAAAAGAAATATTTTTTTTTTTTTTTTGTGGATATTAATTACTTAGATGTTTAATCGCAGTAAAAAAAAAAAAACAAAAAAAAAATAAAAAATAAAAAAAGAATAACTTGTGGTTTCATTCAGAATCTAAATAAAATACTTAGTACTAAATAAAATATTTGGAACCGATAATTTCGTTACACAACAATAAATAAAATAATTTTTTATTATCTTCGGTATACGTTAGGCAAAAACGCAATTTTAGGCGAACAAAATGGAAAAGTAATATGATTAAAAATGAGATATTTCACACTTGATATTATGTACACGTATATTACACATATAAAAAAAAAAAAATCATAAAAATAGTCTATGGGTTATTGAGCAATGTTAGGTAACCAATTTAAAATGGGATAACTACAAAACAATTAAAGTTAAATGCGTATTAAACGGCGAATTAAGAATATTGAATTAATTTCTTCATCAACTTCAAAGTGATAAAAATGTCTTTGTAATTCCTAAAAGTCAATAGATTTAATTACTATATTAAAATGTACTTAAAATGGTAAATTTAATTTTAGTACATACATATTTTTTTTCAATTAATACTTACTATCTATATAAACTCGTAATGTATTACTATTAAAATCCTTAATTTTACATTTTTTTTAGAAATTATATAAAAATATATACAGGTATCATTCTAAAATTACCTAGTTTTTCAATGGCACAATTTTAATTTGCGTCGAGTTGTGTCCGTAATAATTAGCATGTTATTGCTTATTAAAAATTTTGGTAGTTTAACGATTATTATTGTCACATTTTAGTTGGTAATAAAGATGAAAAAATTGTGTAAAATGGTATATTTTTATGCCGTACAAAAAGGTCTCTGAATCCAAGAAGTGTGGAATTTAACCAATGTTTACAGCAATATATTAAAAACAAATATAATTCTAAAAATATAGAAGAGGAACATGAGAAAAATTTATACACACAAAATAAATATGGTCTCACAAAATGGGAATTTAGGTTACATGCTACTTTTATCTTCAGATCTATATATTTTGAGTTAAAAACACGTGAAAAATGAATGTGAAATCGCAATATGCCCTAGCATTACTAACAAATGTAGTGGACTAAAACAGTGATTCTTACAATGATATTGATGAAGGCAATGATTCTGAATAAATCAATTATTTAAAAGAAGAAAAAACATTATTAGAAAAATAATAAAATTTATTTGATAAAAAAAATGTAATTTTTTCATTCTAGTACATTTTTAGCATATTTAAAATTGTATAGTTATTTTAAATTTAACCAAACAACATAAAGAGCATATATTGTAAATAAAATGATTTTGCCCGCTTAAAATTGCATTTCCAATCACCGTATGGCCCAGTGATAAAAGCAATTTTATTAAATTCAAAAACTTCACAACAGACATATTATTATACATATACCTATATATATCCATGTGGATCTTTTGTATTCCAAACAATTTATAGTTTTAGTATAAAATTTGAGATACTTACGTTTTGATTTCGTACAAATATTGTATTATTATGACGCATGGTGACACAATTTACTAGATTTCAGAAGTTTCTCTCACCACTTTATAAGTTTTGAACAGAATACAGCACAAATAAACACAACCGAATAAGTATGAAATGTATAGACATAAGACGTATGTTAGGAGCTTTGAATGAAAAACAAATTTAAGATGTAAATGACCGAGGATTTTCATTTTATCGAACAGTACAATAATATTCGTATACAGACTAAAATGTATGTTTTTCTTCAAAAGTACTAACATGAATAATAAGGGTTACCAAAGTAGAAAAAGCATACAGGATTTAATAAAGCACATTAGATTGTTTACAGGGAGTAAAGTGATTTATATAAAAACAAAATCTGACAAAGAGATACTCGGTATTAAATATCTTAGGACTTTTGTTGCTGCCAGCTGATGGTTCTATTTCGATTTCGGTAGAACTAATAAAGTCATACCGAGAGAGAGAGAGAGAGAGAGAAAAAGAAGGTGTGTGTATATATATATATATATATGTTTGATTTTAAGTACAAAGGGGCGCTTCCAGTCCAAGCTAAGATATATAGAAACCGATGGGAAACTATGGGAAAGCTAACCACTATCATTATATTTATTCGATGAAAATAATTTATTATCTAATAATATCGTTTTCATACATTTTACCGTCAAACCTATTCATTCAACGTTTATTTTCAAATATGATTTCCTACGTGGGCAATATGCATTGATTCAATATTATATAAATTATAAGTAAAACGCCCATATACAATTCAACAAACAATAACTTTAACAGTTATTAAGATATTTGATTAAGTTATTAGCGTTTATTTTTCATTTTAATACCCTGTAGGGTAAAAGTACAGAATTTTGATAGAATATACTTAAGTACATAAGGTATATAATATAATAAGGTAATTATACATTGTACTATTATATAAGGTATAAAATAAATACAATAAGATAATGTTCATTTAATAATTGATATGTAATGACGTAGGGGATCATTATATAAGTCGAAGTTCTTAACTTTGTTGCAAGAATTTAATTTAATACATAATTGCGGGCATTTATAGTTGCATGAATAATAATATACTTTAGCATTAAGTTATGGGACTTTACCCTTGATATTTTCCTATAGTGCTAGACATATAATCATTATAAACTTGTGAATAAATCTCACATCAGCCATTAGATGTCTATTAGCAAGTGGCTCAATACCACATATTGCACTCACTAAACTCAAAGAACAGTTTTGCATGCATATTCTGTAAAATTAAATTCTAATAATGAATGGACTAAAGCGAAATATAAAACTTTTAAGAAACTAATATCTAAAAAATCTCAACAGTTTTGTTTAATGAATTCTAAAGTCTTAAAATATCTAACATATGAGTAAATATGGTTAATATGCGATTTAAAAGAGAGGTTTTTGGATAGAATTTTGCCTACATATTTTATTTCATAAACATAATTTATGGAACTGTTATTGATAGTGTAGTTAAAATTAAAGTTAGTTTTTTGTGAGAAAAGGTTATTTGAGAACATTTGAAAATATTTATTAATATATCATAAAAATCATTGTTCCAAAATAATAATATTGTTCTTGATTAATATAAAATTTTCTGGAGTATTTACATGAGTATAACGTTTAAAGTCATCGGCTAAAAATAGAAACTTGCAAAACTTAAATATGTCTTTTGCTTCATTCATAAAAATATGATATAATAGGGGAGAAAGATGACCTCCCTGTGGCACTACCGAAACCACTTTCTATATTTCTGATAGACATTGATCAATTTTAACTTGTTGTGTGCGATCTGATAAGTAAGACGAAAATATAAGAATTATAAGAATAAGGATGCATTAAGACCGATTGATTTTAACTTAGCAGTTAAAGTTAATATTGACGACTAGGTATGTCAAAAGCTTGTTTAATGTCTGTATAGATTAGATTTACTTGACTGTTATCAGAAACTACATCAATTAAATAAAAGTACTCGTAAAATGTAATAAAATTGGTATCAGTAATTTTGATTTGTGAAAACCATGTTGTTCATTAATAATGACATGTTTAAATATACTGTGCATTATCGGTTCTAATGATTTTTCAAAAAGCTTTGGCAGAGCGCTTATTTTAGATATCAGGCGATAATTAGTTCTCAGTGACCCATCTCCAAATTGGCGTAATATAATTGTTTTCAAATAGATAGTAATATACCACAAGATAAGGACATATTAAATATATGCTTAATTGGATTTAATAATGAAAAACGGCAATGATATAAAAATAAAAAAGGTATTAAGTCAGGTAGGGTAAGAACCAATATAACAGCCCTTCGGAAATATGTTTTATTGATAGTTGATAGTTTGAAAGATTTATATTATTTATTTGAAGTAAATTGTAATTATTTGAATTTGAATAATTTTTATTTATAAACACAGATGAAAAACACTTACCAAAGTAATTACATTTATCGAACAGAATGTTAGATACATTATTTTCATATTTTAAAGTAGAAGGTAAGGCAGTGCTTTTTTTGATAAATTTCCAAAAGTTCTGTGGATTTTTTTAGACTACTTAGGATAAGTAATAAATAAAAATCAAAATATGATTTTTTAGTCAGTTTTTTACACGGATATTTTAGTTTTAAAAACTTCAAATAGCTACTATTATTTTTAGAATGTTTATATTGTCTACGAGCGTTATGTTTTAAATATAACATATGGTGAAGTTCTTTATTAAATCAAAATGTGTACTAATGTTTGCAAAATATAATAGTTGGTATATTTTTAACAATAATATCATAAATGCATTAGTAAAAACTATTTACGGATTTAATTTATGCATTAGTTTGAGAATAGAAAATTTCAATTAACATTATTTATGATTTGATTTATGATACTTATTTTAATCAGTTATCTTAAAATAAGTGGAAGGCCTGAGTATTGTTGACTGTATTATTAGTATAAAACTTACAAGACAATGAAAGAACGTTGATGTCATTGTAATAGAAACTTCTATATTATAATAATCTGAACTTTATCAAAATTATTTTCAAGTCATAATAGTATCATGAATATTTTTCCATTGAAAAAATAAAATAAAATAATTATTATTGTAACGTAGCTTATCCTAGTCTTGTTTCACTGAGTACACCGTATACCAGTGGTTACCAAATGGCGGCCTCCGAAAAAATTTTATCCGGCTCGCAGACAAGGAAAATAAGTAAAAATCGATAGTCAAATACATTGGTTTTTACCGGCGGAAACAGATACTACATTAGTTGCCAAGTATATATTATCGTTCATATCTTAAAGCTTGAGTGGATAACTGTCTACATAATGTGCCGATTACATGTCAACGTCAGTTTGTCAATTACCGCTGACCTCCGTTGACTTAATTTCCGTTGTATTACGTTGTTACTTACTTAGTTTTAATTTGTACTCGTGTTTGTTCTGTTTTTTTTATTTTTATTAATTTTAATTTGTTTTTGTTTGATTATGGACAAGAAAAGAAGAAAAATTGAATTTTAACACAGATTAGTTGTTACCTGAATAGTTAGTTTTTATGATAATAACGATTTATTATGTTGCTGTTGTATAACTAACAAAGGGGAAAAAATAACAATAATATAGTTCATTGAATTTTTCAAGTATTCGTTCTCTAAAACATAGTTCTGCTGTTCATTTATTTATTCATGAGTAACTCATTTTTATTATTCTAGATGTAATGTAGATAGGTAGTTGCATTACTTCTATAAATGATCATTTTGATTTTTCAATGTTTAATATAAAAGAATGTATTATGATTTGATTTTCAAAATTCTCTGCTGTTTATTATTATATTTATTATATTTTGAAAATAATTTACATTTATATTAACTTGTTGTATTTATTTCAAATTGCATTTCTTTCTCTGTAAAATTGAATTTACTAACACTAAGAACATATTTTATTGTTTTTGATTCTACGTTTTATTTATATTTTTTTTTTAATTTTTATTCTTTTATTTTTTTGATAGAATTTCCTAGCTGTTGTAACACCTAAAATGAAAAATTAGCCTCATAAAAAACTTTATAATAAGACAAAACAATAATTATCCTTTGATTTCTTTTCTATCCACAATACAGGAAAAAAAAAACTAAAAAATTTTTAAAAAATCCCTTTATTCGACCACTACACGTTGCAAAATATGTTATGGTCAAAAATGTTTACGGAATTTCCATTCCATTCCATCTATTAATTTTCACCGTTGAGTGTTCATATTAAATAGTGTTCCATTTCAGTGCGTTACTTGTTTGTTTCTTCTAAAGCTATACGGAAATCATGAGTTCTTTTTCTACTTCATGGAGTTGCATTTTTAGATTTTTAGTGAACATATTGGTTTTACTATAATATATATGTGTGTGTGTGTGTGTGTATGTGTATGACTTTATTTTTATTTAAATGCATGTTATTGTGAATTTTTGAAAAATTCAACCGTGATAATTATACTATTGTTGTTACGAAATCTAATTAAATAATTATTTCGATGGCATATTACATATGATTTCGTTTAAAAATAACAATAAATTCGGCTATTCCTCAATAACATATATTTAATAGTTTAAACAAATATATAGTATCAAAATCAAATTAAACTTTTTTTTCAAATATTAGTATTAACAAAAAAGGACAAAAGTTCCATGCACATTTTCACCGTGACGAAGTAAAATATGATCGTTTGAGAGAAACTGTATGTACTTATATAATTACTGTATATACTTTTTACTTTACTGATTTATTGGTTAATGTGGTTTAATGACGAGAAAAAGAGAAGAAGATGGAATGACATTCATATATATATTTATAACTGATTATAATATATACTTGTAAGGTTTTTTGCTTAAAAAGTTTAAAGTGAGAGTTTCGTCATACATACACCCTCATACTTGAGATTCGGCGTTACAAAATTTCCTTAACTGTATACATTATTCATTATTAATGAGCATTATTGTAGAGTATTAGATGGGTTTAAACGATGAAAATATAGCCGAGAAGTAAGAAGCATCTTATTGCTGACGTTACAGATAAACCAAATTTATGTTTCGGCTTCTAATGTTCTCGAGGTATAAACAACAATACAATACAGTTATTATATTTAATACTAAAATTGATTTATTAAAGGAATCATCGTCAATCATTTTCAGCATCTTTTATTACAATGAAACAAATCAATAGTATCCACTCATAGTAATAAATCCGTTTTATTAAATATCGCCGGTATCATATTTATATGAATTTCATTACTATTTAAATGTCTTTTTTTTTTGTTATTACCAGGCAGTCGATAAGTTATATAAATAGATAATCGTATGTGTAGGATACATAATAATACTTAGAGTCCACATTTTTTACCGTAATTTTTTAATATCTTTATAATAATAATGATACATCATTTAAAAATAGGTATCAAACAAGTCGTCAGCTTCTATCGCTATTTCTGTACAAAATATCATAATATATTGAATATATAGAAAAATAAGAAAAACTGTTGACAAATTCCTTAAACAAATAATAACGTTACGTTTGAGTTTTTGGAAATCAACATTATTACACTTTACATTCCATTACTATTCCAAGTATTTTGGTCACGTATTTTGTCCACGAATCAGTATACCTGTACGGTAACTAATAACTGCAAAGTTACACGGTTTTAAGTAAAAACTGTACGAATCATAACGCTCGAACCATTTGGGTTCACAAAACTTGTTGAAACGGTATGGTTATTCATTATCAACTGAACATTGCTTTTAATTAAAATCGATATCAAAAGTTAGGTCAATAGTAAACAAGTACAATGTTATATTCATAAATTATCATCGATGGACAGAATGGTATTCATTTTCACGTGAATGAGTGAAAACTGAATTTGGAATATGTAGATTGTTGAGATTGAAATGATTAACATATAAATATGTATAAAACTTATAAGTGCAGTTCCTGAATCTATTACGGATTTGTCTTGTTTAACAATAACAAATCAACATTAAAAGCTAACATTAAAATGCTTTCAGGTTTACCGTCTAAATACGTATGTATACATAAATATTATAACATAACTACTAGGTATGCACTTCAAAACAGTATGTTAACATAAAAATTAACGAAAAACAGATCTGTTTAGTTGTTGTACTTTTATTATTTTCTCTGGTTTTCATCGTAAAAACGATATCGTTTTAATGTGATTATTTTTCGTTTATTTTCCAACCCTGAATGGACTTCGTTACCATCAAAAGTGGTCAATCAGCAAAGAAATGATAAAAAAACACATCCGTTCAGTTTTTATACTTATTTTATACCCTCCGGTTATTGCCATAAAAACGATATCGTTTCGATATGATTTTTCTCGTCACTCCTATCGAGAACGTACTCCGTTTAAATTAAAAGTGAAAAAATATTCTGTTTCAAGCGGCTGATGTGCAAGAAATACTCACCGTGAACATGTTTGTTTAATTCAGTCAGCTGTTTTCCGTCGACCAGTAGTGACCCACGCGGATGTCACCAATGATGCGCTGTGTTCGTATGTTTTGCGTCTGTAAACAAAATTGTTCGAAAAATGTATTTAAACGCAATAATAACATCGCACGTCCATATCGGTTTTCGTTTATTATACCATCATTATTATGCATGAGCTTGGAACTAAATGTGTGGTGTAAAACGCGGGACGAGTTTTATTCAACGCGGAAATCAATGAAATGGTTCATGCGATGAAATAGATTTTTCAAATTCATTGTGCTCAAGTTCAGTTATACATTCAGTTATACATTTATAACAGTATACTTTTTTTAAAAAAAATACCTAACCCAAATTTGTAGTTTTCAATCTGAGTTGTGCATAAAACATTTTTTGAACTCATTTATATAACACTGTAAGGCCTATTGCCCTAATCTAAAATAATGAAAAATATCCTGTAAACTAGATGTTCTAGCGCCAATATTGAACCGTTTGCTACGTTGTCACAAAGGAAGTTTTAGTATTTTTCATTTGAAAATAAAGTTCGTATATAAATCTGAATCCACAATTTAGAAAATAAAATAAAATGTATTTATTCGTTTTAAATATTAACAATTATATTTAGACACTCTTGCGTTCGAGAACTACATCACGTGTTTAGAAATGATTAGACTGATTTTCCAAATATGAAATTCAGAACACTAAAAATCTAGCACATTTATTAGGAATATAATATTAATATAAACGATAAAAAAATAACATCTTTACTTAAATAAAATAATTAATAAATTTAATAAAAAGTATAAATTATCTTCTTCATAATTATATTGTTCGTTGATGATAAAACGATAGTGTGCTATATTTTGTTACATCGAATAAATAGTCCATAATATACGCTAATGATGACTCGGTAATATTTATTTATAAGTTGAAGTTGAAAACCAGTATTTGTGTCTTAAAAGTCTTTGTCTGCACAAAACACATATATTGAAAAACGAACGAAAAAATGTGATATTGAATAACCTATAGCAATATCCTGCGTGGCTCGAATAAAACTTTCATAAATATTTATCAGACTGACCTGAGAAATTTGTGTTTGACTACACAAAAAACAATAGTACGAAATCTTCCGACAATAGTAAGTTCATCCCGTTTGTGTAAGTGATCCCGTCATCACGATTAATGCATGATTTGATTTCTGTTTCATCCGACTTCTGGCACCCGAAAATTGGATTTGAACACATAAATATCAATAAATACTTTTGAAAAAATCAAAAAATTATAATAAAACCTATAATTGAATTGTTTCTCTCCACTATGCAGCGAGTTTTTTTGTTTTTTTTAGAAACATAGTACGAGTCAGTTTCCAGTCGTATTTACCATACATGTATACGCTTTAGTTAAATATAAAAAAAAATAAATTACATTTTATATCACAAATATGTAATTTGAATTAATTACACAAAATTTAATTTGAGTTCTTCAAAACGATCGCTGTTTCTTATGTTTATAAGAATTAACTATAAACAATTCGATTTGTTATTTCCAATTTTCACTGATGAAAAAAAGGGATTCTCGTTCCATCTTTTTTGTACATACATATTAATTAAAAATATATTCATATGAAGTATGTACATAAAAACAATCAAAATAGTTTTGAAAGACTATAAGAGAGTTGATATGTAAGTAATTATATATTGCCGTATGTATGCCACATGTATTTTCAAGTTATGATTCAGTCATAATGTAACATCATGTAACACATCATCCCCGAAATAATTAAAGCAAAGTACTTGCGTCGGAAGAATCTTATTAATTCTAACCATACGCACTGGCATCGGTTTAATAAATTTTCGGAAAGTATAAATATTAGAGCCGATTTGTATTTAATTGCCGAGGCTAATTGTTAATGCAAAGTTTCAATAAAAATAAATAAATAAATAAATAAATATAATAAATATTAGAGTAGGTAAAAATGATTGAAAAATATACAGGTTACAGGTTATGTAACACACCATTGCAGTATACGTACATCGTACGATTTTTTAGTACGGTACACCTAACAATATCTTTATGGACCGTTAATTTATCATTCTATGTCGCGGTACCGTGCTCAACGTTTTCAAACAGAGGGAAACCGAGAGTAAATATATAAATCTCGACTAAAACTTACAGCAAATCCATTTGTGACACGTGATCGAAACTCAATGGTACTTAAACGGCGTTTGAACAGGTATCGATAACATTGAAAATAAAAAAAAACAACTGATACGTGGTGCCCGTGCTATCGAATTGTCAAGATGATAATTTACTATTTTTAACTCGTATAACATTTATATTTGGGTATTTCTTAAATGTATTTCCATTCGAGTGATGAGATAAAACATACAGCAAGTACTTAGATAGTTACTTACTTCCCGTAAATCGTTTGATTTTCGATGAGTTTTAGTTCTATGTTTTAATTCATTGCGTGATAATGTTTGCTTTTGTAATCTCGATACACAAGTTACCCATACACGAGATTTAAATGCGCAAATAAGATGTTATACACTATATCGTCTCCTGCTACGCATACCAAGTTCACTTGTCGTACCCGAACGTCATAGTATACCATACATACCATATATATGGTTTAAATAATATGATCATTTTCTTTCGGAGCACGTACGTTCGTGTATTAATTCAATCGTGAAACCAAAAGCAATCACTTTTGTGTTCGCACAGAACTTAAAAATAATAACCGTAGCGACACACGTGTGTAATTGTGTTTAAACTCAAACGCACCATAAAACGTAACATAAGATATGATAGAAAAAAATGTGGAGAATCTCTAGATAAAAAAAAAAGATTAAAAAATATTTAAAAGTGTCTATAATTTACTAAATATCGTTATTTCCAGCACTCAGATATGATAACTATGCTGTTACTTTATTACCATAATAACACGTCATATTCTCGAACTCTGATTCGTATATGTTTTATTTTTTTTTTTACACGTTTCTACGTATTATTCAGAGTTCTTGTTATTATCGTCCTTGGAACGTATTCTATGTTCTAGTTTCATTTAGTGAAACAATGAATGTATTGACTGCGTGAAATGATTTTTTTTCAGTCTGTACAAATGTTTTTTTCGGTAAAAGTACGCCGAAGCACTGATTACGCAACAGAAATTAATCACTAAAAATGAGGTACGTTCAATCTCAAGTAGACTTTATAATGAACAGGAATATCAGAACTCAAAATTTTTATCGTATCCCTTGACTAATCGTTGAATTAATGACGTTGAATAAATTCGTCTAAATTAGTTAAAAATAACTGATGGATTAAAACGAAGAAATTTAAGAAGACAGGACCGAATTAGGAACGTTTCATATTATATATCTTCGGAAAGAATAGGTAAGTAACTTTATCATTAAAAATTATATTTATTAAGTTTAATTATTATTGCAAGTACAAAGTGATATTTTCAAGTTACCAATTAATTTTCCCAGTACTTACGAAAATCAATATTTTAGGTTTGCGGAACATTATTTGTTCAATTTCTTTTTAGTAATTTCAAACTTGTATTCATTATTATTTATTATGGTCCTATATTTATTAAAATATATACTAATGATAATATTTTTATAAAATTAGGACTAACTTATCTTTAAGTTTTTGGAAAAATTGTCAAAATGTATTTATTGCGGTTAATAATTGTAATTATAGTATTTTGAATTCAACTTACAATTTTTTAAAACTGTTTTATTTGAAATGTAATAATAGGTAACACAGTTTGCAGTGAAAAATATTGTATTAATAAATATTTTTTTGTGACTTCAACAATTTAAAATACGTGTAACATAAAACAATAAACCAAGATATTGATATTTCGAATATTTTTTCATAAAATGAGAATGCTGTCAAATGAATAATAAAAATATTGCTACTTTGACTCGTGCTTACAGTTGAACGGAGATGAGTGGTTAGCTTAGTGCCAATATTTCATCCGTGTACGAACAATAAAATATTTATGTTAAATCAAAATATTGATCCTCTAGTTTATAATCGTATAGGTTTTATATTTTCAATATAATTCGAAAATATACTTTGGATTTATTAAATCCTTAGGTTATTTTATAAAATATATTGTATAAAATACAAGAAATACAATTTGTCATAATATCATAATATCACGAAAACAAAAATAAATACGAATGTCAAATAAAATATTTCCCCAAATTCATTTTGTTTCGCATATAATAGGTACTTGTGCAATACTATACGCAATATTAAGCGGAATAGAAACCGCGTGACGAAGCCACTGTACACATTCGTGTGAGCACGGAAATTAATTACTTTTGACGAGGTAGAAAAACAGGTGTCCATTTAATTTAATTATAAACCTAAGCCCTTTTATGCTGCACTTTTAAAAAAAAACTGTATCAATAAAACAGACACAGTACTTTACATCGCAGTCTGCCGTGGAATATAACTTTAAAAACAAGCTTTTTAGTTGCATTAGTTTCTTATCCACTCTCCGATATTTATTTTATATTACACACTTTTGTCAATCACAAAGCTTACATCCGACTGTAATCGGTTTATCGCAATACAGGACAACTTGTCTTTGTGGATACCTTACAGTCACACCCTCAACGTAGTATGCAGAACGGAACGTTTGAAACAGTCAATTTCAAGTGGCTAAAGGTTGTAATGTTACAGTTGTAAATCGTTCGTAATTTCAACGTACTTTTTCAAATTCAATAATGTTTTTGATTGGCTGAATGTAGAACATCGATATACCGTGTCAATGATGATGAAGTATTTAAATATATTATTTTTCTTTTTTTCGCCGTATCGTCGAACGATATTCTCGTTTCATTCATATTTTTCATACCAAAAATTTCGAATTTAAATTGTTTTATGTGAGAAACCATATAGTTTGACAACTCATTAGTTACCACCAACTGCTCTTTGTTTATAATTTGGAAAATTCTAACAGGCTGTTCAACAATCTTCTTCGAACTACTTTTTAGACATCTACCGTATAGTAGTTAACAGTTGTAATGCTAGGTTTGAGCGGAGAAGTAACCTTAGTAGGTGTAGTTTTGAGTTAAGCTTTTAACTATTGTCTTTGAGATGAGATAAACATGTTAGACGTCTGTCAAATATTAAGCCGATATATTTCACTTCAATGGAGTGAGGGATAATGGTATTATTTATTGTTATGGGAGGGCAGTTATGGGGCCTGAGTGTCAATGTGATGAAGAAAGAATTCTATTCATTGATTTTAATTTTTAATTTTGCAAATCATTGAGAAAGAGTATCAATATGTGTTTGTAGTTGAAGGCTTGCAGTATTATGATCAGTAGCTGTAGATAAACGAGCAATATTCTTTGCGTAGGTTCCAATAATTGTTTAGAAAATATAATAAACATAAATAATAAAAAATAGGAGCGTTAAAAATTAAATATTGACAAAACAATAAAAATCATGAAATTATGCTACAACGTGATTTTACTACATTATCAACTTTCATACTCAATTCTTTAAAAATCAATGCGAAGCTTTTCATATAATTTTACTTTGTATTAAAAAAAAAAAAAAATTACTAACTAGTTCCCAAAATGTTTAAAGCGCGAATAAAAAAGAATTCTGACGTAGTCGGACAATTCATCAAATTTCCATTAAATGGTATAAGATGTTTATTTCAAGACATTGTTTCAAATTATTTTAATAAAGTTATTTCCGTTTAAAAGGACTTGCATTTTCAATTTTTCCAAATTGTGAATACTTACTTTTGTTTTTGATTTGAATCCTAAGACTTTAAGAGTTCAACTACCTCGAAAAAAATAGGTTTTTCTACTAAGCCAACTTTTAGAAACATTAAATGATTCACCCGTCACCCTTCGCTCAGAATTGTTTTCGGGAGCATTGGATTCAAGTTATAATATTGATGTAATTATATCGAAATAATTATGTTCTCTAACGATTTTGAATACTTAAAACAAAATCCACTAGGGTATATTCTAAGATCCCAGAATAGCTATCAGATGCGAACGAAAGTATAAAACACCTCCTTATTCATGATTAAATAATTTCTTTAGAACGGTCTCGACAAAAACATAATAAAAATAATATGTATTCACGTACGGTACATATTTCATAATTTTTTTGCGGAAAATTATATTTAGAGTGAGAAATCTTGTTGGACGTCGAATTTTGTATTTATTCGTTACAACACGTGAATTTCAACAAAAATTACAACAATTATGAGTGGTATTCCGCTGTAGCAGGTTTGGTATCTAGAGGTACCCGCTGTTTGCACTGTACGTGATGCCATAGCTCCGTGGCGGCGGCGAATCTTTTTGAAACGAAATAAAATCGCCCGCGTTAAAACCAATTGTTGTGCATACTTGTTTTAATGAGAGGCTTGACTTTGTTGTAGCGTTTCATTATTATTATAACACGAAAATACTATCCGTTCCCGAGAAAAACTAAATGACGGACAAATTATTTTTTTTAATTATTTTATTGTTACCATTCGTAATTATTTATTTAAAAACATTTTATCAGATGACAAGTAACTCGTATACCCGTGTCGTTTCCACGTAAGAAATCGGATGAATAATAATTAATAATGGTGACACGAACCTCAAACCAAATTTGCAACAAATCTTTATTTTTAGCAATCTAGTTAACAGTTCTTATCTTTATTGGTATTACATTTGTATGTACATCTATGAGTTATGACCTGGCCTATTTCATGCATTGTAATAGTATTGATTAGAATTGTTTAAAAAGGCAAAAACATTTGCAAATACATTTTACAAAGACAATTACGGTATGAATCGAATTTTTATTGAAAAAAAAAAATAAAAATTGACTATTTTCTATGAAGGCTTATTATATTGCTTTATTCTAGATTATACAACTTAATATTAACTGTAATATTCACAAATACACTATAAAAATTGTTACTATTGCAATAATATTAGTGGATCCATTTTTAAGTATTTATTATTTTTATGAATTCATAAAATTTAATCACACGAAATGGGTAAAATATAATAAAATAAATATTCAAATATTTTTCTTGAGCAATTGTAAAAGAATACTTAAATATATAAAGTTTTAATAAATATAATACTTCTCGCTTTTAAGAGGACGCGATATTCGAAAGTATAACCACGGGATATGCCTACTCTTTCATTATCGATGATGAGAGAGACTAACGGGCCATACAGACGAGTGCATGATGCACGTTTGTCTGCAAATCTAGAAAATAATTAATCATTTATTTACAATTTTTTGACAGAAATTTTATATTATGCAGGAAAAAACTATTTAATGAAAATTTTAATGTAAATTCATAGTAGAGACTTCTACTTTTTTTTTTTTTTTTTTTTAGATGGAAACTTTATTTTTAATGTATCACTTTTATTTTTTTGACTAATTTTTCCAATAATATTTTAAAGCTCATTAAAAAAACTAAGAATTTTGGAAATATTACATTTAAATAACTTTGAATCCATTTTTGTTAGCGAAAAAATAAAAACGTGCTAAATCACAAATATCTAATATTTTTATTTAAAGATAAAAAAATAAAAAAAATAGAGTCTTTACTTTAAATTTTTATTGAACGGTTTCGTACTACGTAAACCGTGATTTTACGCTCAAACGACTGGTGTACCTATCACGTAATCCCCTGAGTTATAAAAATTAATATTTTTATGTTATATCAATTAATTCGAAATAATCAGTTATTATTGATATATAAAAAGTTATTCAGCTTTCCAATTATTTTGTCAAAAACTACTTTTTTTTTTTTTCTTTTTTTGATAGGCATACAATAATAATATATTGTTCTGTATTGAGGGAGCACTTAATGATAGTTGATTTGACGACTAATAAAATTATAGATGGTTTACTATAAAAGATTTTGCAAGTAATGCCCCATCGCTAGAAAATTTAATTATACTTGCACCTAACTCAAACACAGCAATTTTAACGGACTACTCACTTTAGCGACTTGTATGTGGAAAAATTTAATTCAAAAATATTTTCGCATGAGATAAATTTAAAAAATTAAATTTTATATGTTTTTAAACACGTCTGAGTAGTATGAGTAGACAGTACCAATTACAATATTTCCACATGAATGTCTTTCGTATTAACATATTGTGATTTTTTATTTATTTTTTGTTCATTCAATAAGCGTACACGTTATTGTTAACAAAATATTTGTAGACTGCAATTGGTCATACCCGTATATTACGAGACACTGTACGAATTCTGTGCATCAAGTAAATGGCATTATTGTCAGCGGGTGTCCGTAAGAATAAGTTAAATCTTGAAATGTTTTCAAAATGTATGCGAAACTGTATCGACAAGGTTTTCCGTGAATCGTTTCCAATAGATTGATTGACATCGAGGCACCAACTGTTGTCATTAATCTTTATATATTCAACGTTTACAATATAAACTTGGCATGAAATATAAAACGTATTTGGTATAAAGAATATCGAAGTAGATTCCCGTCCACAAAAAGAAAAAAAATTGTTCGAGTATAGCATTTCGGTGTTTTTGTTGCATGCACGACTTATGATTACTTTTAATAATATTGTTTTTTTTCTTATGATTTTTAGCCGTTATTTAATTTTGCTTGCTTCGATGAGCATCTTACATTTAACAGTCTAAAATTATAAACTTTGAACGCGTAACAAATATTAATTTAAAAAAAAAAGAACTTAAAATGTAAAATTTTGAAAAGCACAATATTAACTAACCATACCATAAAAATTATGGAAATATATCCACAATTTCTCGGTTATGTTTTTGACAATAACTATTAACTATAATTATTATTGTCAGATGCTATTTATATAATATTAAATTTTGAATATAATATTATATATGAAAACTGGAAAAAACAATTATAAGTAGAGCAATTTTTCATGAATGAAATACACTTTACTTTTTATTTCAATAAAACTAAAACATAACATAAGATAAACACGCATATGTTTGTGCTAATAATAAAATTTTGTCAAATTGACTAAAATCTAACATTAAAAATTATACCAAAAATAATCGATATTAAATTTATATATTATATTATATTATATTAATATTTAATGTTATTTAATATTAAAATGCAACATGATATTCTTTGTAATTGTTTTGATAACTGGTAAAGTGACTACAGTATAAAAAAAAAAACTATCTCAATACATATTTTTTTATTGATCCTTACAACCATATTATTGTATAAATTCAGATCAAAAATACTTTGTTTAAAAGGTAAGGTGTAATTCATAAAATGGAGTACGTATTCAAGTTTCATACTTTCAGGATGACGATAGTCGTTGCAATTGAAATTAGCATACATGAATGTACAATAAATTATCTTTAATATAAGTGCATTCAATAATATCACATGGAGTCTTACTGAATGGTTCAAATATTAATAATACATCAGATGTATGGTTTGCTTCTATGATAAAACTTCTTACAAAATTCAATAGTGTATTTTCTTCATGAACAAATAAAGAACTTTTAAAAAACAAAATATATTTTATTACACGAGTATCCATCGAATAAACTAAAAAATTATCGAAAGCGGTCGGTATCCTTCTACGCAGATACGTTTCAAAAACTTATTTCACGTGAAATATTGATCAGATGTCGACGGATGTGTACGGAACTACTACCAGTGATTCGGTCAATATTAATTTGTATAATATGTATTTTTATAAAATCCGAATTTATAATTTTATGAGTGATGATATAATATTTGATACAGAATTCTCTAAACTTTAAGCTTATATAATAAAATGATAATATTTTTACGAAAGTTAAAAATTAATAAAACTGTATGCAAAAAAAAAAAATGAAGTATGTGATATATTAAGTCATTTGCTTTACACAAGGATATGATCTACTTATTTAAAATATGTTAATTGTTCTCTATACCATAAAAGTATTCATATTATTCGAAAATAAACTATTATCTAAGTATATACATTGACTCTTTGAAAATAAATTCAGCATTTATAAATTTCGATATCTGAGTATTTTTTTAAATACATAAGACTACGTTTTATTTATAAGAGCTCCATAACACTATGAACACTCATTTTTTCCTCTTAACCACAAATAAACGTAATAAAATATTCTACGATCAATTTCTATATACTCTGATCACCTTACAGTGTTATAGCATATTATCAAATAATATAATATTAAATATCTTATTGTTATTATTTTTTTTCATTTTTAATCTAATAGATGTAATAGAAAAACTCATAATATTATTCATTATTTACATAATATTATATTCTATACAGTTGAGGAAGAAAATACCCGTGGATATTTTCTTCGACGACGACGGTGATGAATTTGAAAGGAGAGAACCTTCTTTGTCGGTGTATTGAGGTTTAATGACGCGTTGTGTTGCTATTTTATTTGCGTTGTGCTGCGGTACTCGATAATATTTAATATTATTCAGTGTTTGAATAGGAATAATAAGGAGTAAAAGGTAACGCAAAAATTAAATTAATTCAAGTTAGTCCCTTGTTAACTCAATGACTTCACACGATTATTCGGAAAAAAACGGGAAAGGGTGGATGGAATTATTTTTAATATAGAAGAGGCATTATTCTTTATCCCACAATGTCAACTCATTTCAAGTACTTATCGTGTTGAGTGTGATATGAATGTGTTTGTATACCATATATAACGAATAAACAACCAATTTTGACGATTGTTTATAAAAAAAAAAAAAAAAAATAAATAAATAAAGAAAAAAAAATATACCAAAGCTAGATGTATATATATTCATTTATCGTATTACCACTATTTAAGTGTATTATAAAGAAATAAAACAACATTGTTTGAATTAACGGATGTAATAGCCACATGACATAATTGAATTATGTTCTATTAAAACGAATTGTAGAAATAAAATTGAAATGCAACTTAATCTACCAAAACCATATTCCAATATTTCTTGATATCGTAGATGAACGTTTGAAGAATATATTATATTTATGTAAAACGATTGTTGATGGTTAGTAAAATAAGAAACTAAACGTTTATTGAATAAAAATAGTATCACATGATGATATAGTTTAGTAATATCAATATTATTTATTGACTCGGAAAAGAAAAAGAAAAAAAACAAAACTAATATATTAAAAATAAAAATATACTTAAGATTCTTTTTTTTAATGACCCTGGCAATCACGATAAGTTAATTGGGAAAGAGTAATGGCATTTTCAGGTAAAATGGTAACGCTAATCTTTCATTTGCGTTGTGTGAAGTTCTTATTGTTTATATGTATATTTGCTGCGTGTATATTAGTGTGATCCCGAATATTTTGAACCAGTACACATGCGTAATAATCAAATTAACAACTATATTTTCCTTTCCACTTCATTTTTATACGATTTTTTTTTTTATACCTTTTTGTACTAAAGGCATTGGGTGTCATACCATCTCGTTAGAAATTATTAGCACAGTGCAACCATGACGTAGCATAAAATCTTCAAAATATAAGTTTTCTTGACGACGAGCATGTACCTACGGGTATTGGAGGAGTGTTTTAAGTAATCAAATAAACGTTATCATGTGAACAGTATTATGGTTGAAGAAAATCGCTCGAGATCGGTACTAAACTCGTGTCTAAATGAGTTTTACTATATTATATAATTTTAGTTTTTAATTGAATCCGATAACAAATAATTGTACAATTAATTACGTGATGATAACACTAATTATGATCTTATATATCAATACAGGTACAGTTTCAAATTTTTTTAATGTAAGAAATAACTTAAAACTAGGAAAACTTAAGAGGACTCAGTCCTTCTTCCTCCCACACCCTTTAATAAACGTTATATTAAAAGTTCTTCGAAAATTTCACTAGAATTTTTAAGTATTCTTTGGTTAAAATAATAGTCTAAATTAATGATAAGCGTTTATGTTAAAAGTCTTATATTATAACTATTAAATACAACGCTTCGTCAGCGGTCAACGGTAATTGATATTGTTTCGAGAATCAGCAATTTACCAACGATAACTAACTCGTTAAATAATAACTAAACAATATAAAATATGTATGAATATCGAAAAGCATATGTACATAACTGTTTATAAACTGTAAAATGGTTAAAAACAGACTCAAAAACGTTTTTATAACATTATACATGTTTATAAACGATTGAAATCGATAGAAAAGACGTAACAAAAAATAATAATCACTAATTATAAAATTGTATTAAGCAAAACAGTACATTAGATGATTATTACGATAAAATTTAAAACCAAACAAAGTGATAAACAAAAAAAATTAAAATATATAAATCAATCAATGATATTAGCATATACAAAATACGATAGAGAAGTAATGAAATCGTTTAAAAAAGAGATGATTTGAAAGTGAGATCGAAATACTAAATTCAGAATACTCGTTATAAGTATTCAAAATACTTAAAAAGTATTCTACTACCTAAGTCTGGTAACTAGTATAAACATTTACGATTTTCAACAATTTAACATTTAGAATTTAACTGAAACTATACAATTATTTACACATAAGTTCTAAAAACAAATATGAAATAATATTAAATTATGAAACTTTATTCAGTTGAGTTATTATAAATTTCTGAGTCATTAATAATTTTTGACCTCATGAGTACAGTTTTTAAAAATAAACACCCAAATTGGTATATAAAACATAGACATATAGGACCATATTTAACTAATAAAGTATAAACTAAAAAGTGGTTTCTAATGATTTTAAACTTTTTGATTTTTAATATCGAAAAATATAAATAATTAATAAAGTTTCAGCATCCTCTCAATAACGGAAGAACTTAATAACGTTCACATTACCAATAACAATAAATGAAATAAAACCATCGTAAAAATGGTACTGCACCGAATCTCAAACGGGTAAACACGATTCCATACGGTGTAGTCTTTGGTAACGTCGACCAAAGTTCTGGTATCGAAACTAACGGTACATCATTGTAAAACTACTACTTCATTTCATCCGTACCTTAAGCTGTACGCAAATCACCAAACATATAAACGGTAACGTAACGAAATGTATAAGCAATAACATAAAACATATTAAAACGATATATTTACACTGTTCGCAATATAACTCGGGGATCCGTAAAGTTTTTCGACCGTAAATGTACATCCAACACACATGTACCGCGCACTACATAAACACGAAATATGTGTGCGCGCGCGTGTTTTAAAGTGCTTCGGATATTCTAAATTATTTCGATTTAGTTTTGCAATAAATTATTCATGCGGCGACTAATTAACATTCAACGGTTGTGTTTAAAAGTCCCGTCCGTGCGCGCGCGCGCGCGCGCGCGTACCCGACGCGAATATTATTATACACCCGCCGCGGTGTTAAACACACGGCGATATATTTACCGGTACCGATGTATGTTTATTACGTATTTCGCTCGCGATTATTCAAATAGTATTAATCCCCCGACGGAATCCGTCAGATCTTTATTTGACAACGCGTTCCGTACCAACTTACCCTTTCCGCGCCCGACGATAGCGTGACGAGCGCGCGTTCAAAGGTGATCCATCGGCGATCCATCGGTTATCCGGTCTCAACTCGATTTGCACGGTCCGCGGCAACACAACGCGTTCCGTTCGACGGAAGTCGAATACAAGTTACGGTCACTTCGGACGCGACAACGTGAGTCTACGCGATACGTACAAAAAAAAAAAAAAATCGAACGATAACAATAACGTTCGTCCGCGAGCCCGCCGATGGTCGCGATCGCCGTTTCGACGGAACCACGAATCGTGCGCAAAAAAATTGTTTCCGGCGATGACCGCCGCGCCGGCCGTTGCCACGATCGTACCCAACCGTGTTTACGTCGGTCCGTCCGTGCAACGCATCGTTCCCGGTACGGCGTACGCGCGTACCTGGGTCGTGTTTTAAAAACTGTTACCGCGGTACCGCTCCGTGAACGGATAAATCTACCGGGGACCGAGTCGTGCAAAGGATTACGGGTCCGGTTTTAAAACGCGTTCGGTGTTAGAAATACAAAGTAGCGATGGGAATACGAACACGGTACACATTATTTATAATACGATTATTGACGGTTATCGCTGCAGTGGTCCGCGAACACAAAGTTTATGGATTGTTTTTCCGTTCCCGTCGCGTCCGTGTAATCATCTGCTGGTCGAAACGCACTGCAACCGTTGGCGGTGGCACGTCCGACGAATCGAGTCGCCCCACTGATCATTTCGTTGTCAAATCTGTTTAAATTATCTTCGCGCGGCGTTTCCGTAATAGTTCGCAACGGTGGAGTAGGTGATCGTCGCGGCATTTTCGGTTGTTTCGGTCCGGCGTAAAATAGTTCGACGCCGTTACGCGGACGCGCACACTTGACTGCCAAACTATTGCCCGCTACGCTTTTATCGAAATCGTATTGATTCACACGTACTCGAGCGAGTGTTTTAATTTTAATTATGAACGTGTTTACCGAAACCCGTAACAATGTTTCGTTTTGTTTTAAAATTTTAATACGGTTCCGCATCGCTAACTTATTCGACTCACCGCGCGCACGTTTTGATCGACTACAACGTTATTTGTTCCTAAAATACCGTTCGCAGCACAATATAATAATGGTGGCCGGGCGGTTATTATTCTGTTTCAATATTCCGTTGTTCTTATCCTTTTATATGAATGCATAAAAGACCGGAATATCGTGTATACATTGCAAGGGTTCATCAACATTTCAAAACATTCATTATGTACACTAGAAAATATATTAATTCCATACTTTAAAATTGGAGTTTATTTTTTTCGAACTGACTTACGACATCGACAAAAATATTTGATGTACCATTGCGTACAAACAAAATATTAACAGAGATCACTACGGAACTATCGATTATTTCTCAATATCTTGATATTGAAAATATCATAATTCATTTTTCCTCGCGTAGATTTTTCAGTATACGCAATGGGTTTGAAATGGTTATTAATTAATTAATGGTTAATGGTTATTAAAATACGTTTTATCTAATCTACTTTTACGCAATAATTAATTTAATCATTACGATTGTTTAAGAATTTGTTATTCAGTAATACAGGAATTATAAGCATTTCAGTAACCGAGCATGAACAATTATTTTGAAACCGTTTTGTTTAATTGGTAAATCAAAATGTCTACTAATAGCACTTTATGTAGTAACACATTTTTACATGGTTGGCACGCTAAAATTTTTGGAGTCCATGTTCCACGTTGTTTAACGTGGTTTGAGGTTAATATATTAACAAAATTCGTGTATTAATAAGTGCATTTACGTACGAGTAGATATTAGCATAACTAAACGGAATGCGCACGTATGATATATTAAATTTTAAAGTCATATCAGATGTATGTAATAAACGTGATACGAATTTTTGGAATACGTATTACACACGTAGGTTAATTAACCACATAGTTGTAATTTTAAAATAAATTACTGTTTAGTAATTATAACATACGGATGGTTGTTAAAATTATTTTAATATATTTATATAATCTACTGAAATACATTCGTGACTACATTATCCTGAATGTATAGTAATCATTTAACTCAAAAAAAATAAAAATAAATTAAATATAAAAATAAAATAAAACAGTCAGGCAGTATCATCATAATCAGTGGCGCACCCAAGATTTTATTGGTGTGAATCAGCCTATTTCAGAAGAGGTTATATCGGATAGCATCAACCATCTATATTCTATGCATTACAAATTTGCTCGCTTCGCTTGCAAATAACGATGTGCTATTTTGTTTAATATATCGATATCTAATTTTAATAACTTTTTGCAATGAGAAAAGTGATTTATATGTACCTCATTAATAATTGTTGATTTTATATATTGCATTTCATTTGTTTCTCAATTTCAATTAGCAATTACTTAAGTATTTAAACCATTTTTAACTATCGAATTGCGTACATTTTATTTTTTTATTCAAGAAATTTATATAATTTAAATTGTAAGTAAAAAATACACGATCATCATTAAAATTAGATATATTTTTTAATACTTACCACAAATATATTTAATTTGTATTTTGAAAGACTGTTTTCACGTCCATAATAGATTATTTTGATAATTTGTCCTAATAAAATATTCTAATACAAAAATAAACATTTATACGATTAATAATTGTATCCATTATATTTTTGTTATTTCTTACATGGTATTTGACTTTATACAAACAGAAAAAAGTATAAGATATACGTAGTTATAGCTATAAATAAGTACCAATAATTACAATAACAGGTATTACAATAATTTTCTTTGATTTTTTATTAGAGAAATCGAAAAGAGAAAAGAAAAATTTATAGGAACATTTTACTCCAAAGTTTTATTTTATTTATATGTTTTAAACATTTATAATTTGATTATTTAAAAACATTATTGTTTAAACTAAAAAACCTATTTTAAAAAAATCTTTTTATAAAAAAAAACTGATTTTTAAATATTAAAATCATGAAAAACTATTATATAACGACTGTAAATATATATATGATAAAATATTTTTAGTCGTATCATCTTAGATATGGTTAGTTATTTTGGAATTGTTAATCAACATTGTAATTTTTCGATCAGGGGCTACGGTTTATCACCGGTATATGGCTGCCCTGCATGTTTACACCGCACCGACAAACTGAACGTACCAGCAGGGACCGGACCGACAAACCATTTTAAATATTGAAAATCGGTCGGTGCAGTCCGTGCCGCGCGACGACAGTGTAAATCGCGCTTGAGACGGCGACGGCAACTTAAATCGTCAACATGACTATACACGGTGACTGTACAATCCATCCACCATCCCGTGTGAAAGCTCCGATTACTTTCACGTGTTTACTGTCAATTAAAACCCGTTCGTACGAAACTGTCGTGTGGGAAATGGTCCTCCGACGCCGTACGGTCACCTTATTATCAGTGACCTACGTGGATTAGTGCGGGTTTTCGCAAAAGACGAATTTTATTCGTTCGCCGTCCGTTGTCAAAGCTGCTCGTTGTCGCTTTATGTAATAAACCGACGTGAATACTGACACAGAAATGTTAATATCTGTTGTGGAATGCATACCTGTCTTACGGGATAAGTCTCAAGACCTTTACGAAAATAGAAACGGAACCGAAAATGCTTGGGAAGAAGTGGGTATTCATTTTTTTTTATTAATTGGTTGCATCCAATAAATACGATTTTCACGTCGTTTTCCACATAACGACGTAACTAAGTAAACCGTTTAATGACGATCCGAAATCTACATATGATAACGGTACATTTTTGATTAATTTGAAAGCAAACCGAGTTAAAAGTTTTAAAGTAAAATATAACCAAACGTAGACGAATCAAGGAAAAAATTAGTCGTGTGTGAAAAAAACGTCCGTTCGGAAAAAAATCGTACGGACGCAATCTTTGTTTGTGAAACGAACCAACTCATTAACATATTACTCATCAAGTTATATATAAACAGCGTAGGTGCTTTATGAAATGTATTGCGACTATGATAGTATGTATAATGGATGCGATAGTGTAGCTATATGTATTCAATTTAACTGAGCGCATGTAATACATTGATATATAAATATATTGCTTGTATATTACGTAATTAACTATATAGAAGTCAAGCAAAATCATAAATAATGAATATGGATAATATATGGATAAGAAATGAGAGTTTATCACGCAGATTACGAATATCGAAAAATTAAAGTGACAAAGACTATAATCAATTATCGGTTTGCAATTATTATAGTTTTGTATTAAACAATATGTTTGTTATGAAACAAGATTGAAATTAATAAGTTTTTTTCTTTTGATGGTCTTCAGCATTTATATAATTGCGTATATCAGTCTGCGGCTTACAAAAAACTTGACCATCTTATATTAGAATGTTAAAACTGCATACATTAAGGATAGCGCATGATTTTATTCCACTCACCGTGATTCCCGATGCATATAGGTGTTTAAACAAACCGTCATCTTATTGCAACCAGTGTTTATGATATTCACCCTTTTCCGTAATACAACCCTTCAAAAATATTCTTGATAATGATTGCGGAGGATACGCTATATGCGGCATCAGGATGAATTTTGTTTCCTGGTTTCTATAAAAACGCCATGTCAAAGAACTAATTCCGATTATAGAATATAATACTCATACGTTTTGCGTTTCTCTTTATCGTATTATTGAAATCAAAGGTTTCTCATTAGTTGAATTATTCTCAAATAGCAGCTTGTTGTTGAATCATTGTCTCGCAGCAAGCTGAACGAAACGGCTTTGTTTGATTTTACTTTCAAAGTCTTCAAACGCTTTCATACCATTCATGCATCTTTAATCCACAACAAGACTTTAATATCTGGTGACGTGTACTAATTTCGAAACATTTTGCGAACCGTGTCGCAAGTGGGGGGCCATCGAGTGATTCATTCATAACACTACGTGACGTCCTTTCTGCGTATTAAAACTATCCGATCCGCATACAACATTTCATATAGTAAACATCATATTCATAAATTGTGATTATATTTTAAATTTATCCGCTAGCACAGTAAAGTCTCTCGTGTTTTGGCGGGAATTTTCAAATATCATACTATACTTGGCATAAATTAGTACACCGTACGATAACTGTAACGGTTAATAATTCATTATTCTTCTTCTCCTTTGATTTTCTCCCAACAATTTGGGATCAGCTTGTCCTAAACCTCCATTCATCTTGATTTTCTATATTCTTTACGCACACACTAACAGGCTTTTACCTCTCATATTATTATATCTTAATCGTAGCTAACCATAGAATGTTTGGTATTTTTTTTTTTTTTAACTGTGTTTTAATTTGTTTAGCGAATTCGTCAAGTTTTATCATAAAAAGTTTAGAAACATATATTCATAGTTAATATCTATAATATTTATGTAGATAATAACTGTACAGTATTTTAATCTCTATCGTATAATTCGTTATTTAAGTAACTTAGAATTGTATGAATATAAACATGAATATGAACATAACTCTTAGACATCCTCTCAAATAAACTATTGAGATTTTAATCAGCAACTTATTATTTATATAATTTATTAACTATTTATTTAATATATATATTTTATATATGATAACATTAGTAAATTAATAAATTAAGATTAATTTATTATTCGAAAAAATACAAAATACATAAAGTAAAACATGAAATTACTTTTAAAAATATTCAATTATTTATTTCA
Organism: Sipha flava; assembly: GCF_003268045.1. NCBI lineage: Eukaryota > Metazoa > Arthropoda > Insecta > Hemiptera > Aphididae > Sipha > Sipha flava. Next base: position 1,995,923 of record NW_020273171.1, on the reverse strand, counting down.
GTAAAATAAATTAAATAACACTACTTTTATATTTTTATTATATTTGATATGTATAGTAAAAACAAGACATAATATAAAAATAAGTATAAAAATTACCAAAAATATCTTATAAGCATATTGTGCGTAGTATGTAAATGCTAAAGCAAAATTATAATTATTTTACTATCCTAACCTAACCAAAGGGTAATGAACTCTTTTTGGGTCAAGTGCCAAATTTTTTCAATAATGGTTTTGGAAAAAAAAATTCTCGTCCCTGAAGGAAATAATATTTCCTAAGGATAAAAATAAAATTTATAATTATTACATTATTTTTATTAAAAAAGTACAATTTTTTTTTGTTATTTTATAAATCATTTTTATTAAAAATCTTAACATTTGATGTTATATATATATATATATATATATAATTATTTTACACCGTTTCTTAGTGAAAAAAGTTTTCATATCAAAAGTATACATTTTGTATCGAAACACAAGCAGTCATTATTTCATTGGTCAAAGCATTTCTTTCCTTCAATTTAATTAAATTTGTTGTAAAAAATAAACATTTACAAGAATAAGTGGACGAAAAAATCAAAAGTATAAGGAATATTATAATTTTTTTCTTGGGATTTCTTTAATTTAAAATTTTATAAATAGCACATTTTTTTTGTGTAAAATTTTTAATTATTTTAATTTTTTCTCGTACCGTTGAAATTTTTTCAACATGCAACTTTTGGCCCACGTTCTATAGGTTCGCCACTTCCGCTATATAGTATAACTCATAAAAAGCATTTTAATTGAATATTTAATAAAAAAATATAAAATGGTTTTGTGTTTAACCCTCAAAATCAAAACAAATTATGTATATATTAATAAATATATAATTGTATCAGTAGAAACGACGTATAAAATCTGGGAAGAATATTTTTTGTCTTGAGTTACAATTTGATATGTACAGATATTTTCAAATATTTATTAGATTTTTTAATCAGGTTTTGATTAAAAAAAAAATCATCAATGGTAAACATTTACACATATAATGAATATCTATATAAATTATGAAAAAATATTATTTAATCTAAACAATCGCCTCGTGTCATCATAATCACAATACTCTTTACGAACATAGATAAACAAATACAGTGATACATCGCTTACACACACTCATACCCAAGTTCTCTACAACACTCGTGCTTTGTTTATTTATTATATTTTTTTGAAATTAAATCAAAAAAAGTATATGATTTTATCCGTTTTCGGTATCGGTGACTAATGATAATGGTAAATTATTCGATCAATACCATTATGAAAAGCAGTGTCATATTCGAAAACCTGCTGCATTAGTTTAGCGATAGAAAATAAGATTTAATATCAAATAATATATGAACTTTGTTAGTGAGGATTATCAAGAACATTCATCGTGAGTTCAATAGGATGCTAATAAAAGGGTGTTTTAACCAATGTAGAGAAATTATATTTGTAATTTTTTTTTTATTTGGATTACAAGAGTAAAATGTCACCGGTTACTTTTATTCGTTGCCAGTTACTGCAAGCGTAATAACATGTTTTCCGAGTACGCATTTTTTTTTATAAATTACATTATTTATTATTAATAGCACTGTTTATTTTAAAATAGTTTTCAGTTTCTACAAAAATCCGAGTGGAAGTTAGCATCTTGTAATGAAAATATTCTGAAATTGTTTCTTTGATCCATGGGACTTGAATCAATTTTTGTGGTTATCGTTAAAAAAAAAAAATAACAAAAATAATGATTAATTGTACTCCATTGTATACTAACCATATTCGATAGATTTTTGAAATGCCAAAACACGTATATATTGCTGCTTGGGAGTAATAAAAGACGTTTCAGTATATCATAATGAATCAATATGACGTATAGAGGATGAAAATATTTATCAAAAAAATTATAAGAACGTTGCCCAAAATAAGTCATTAGTTAACCAACAAGCCAAGTTCAATGAGCTGCTATGACCATGGTAATGAAATGTTGTAAAGAGATTTTAGAAGTTGTTATATAGGACAGGATAGTTTATCACACGGCCCTCGAAGGCTTTTTTTTTGCTCTCCTCCATGGAAGACGTATATTAAAAAAAAAAAAAAAAAAAATAGTCACTATAATATTATAACAAAATCGTTGTATGATTGTATACTTTTTTTTATATTTTACGTAGGCCATGAGTTACGTCCAAAACCATGATTGCTTTCAGCACACCACGTAAGTACATAGGTATGGTGTTTTTATAGCAGCCACAGCGATCCGATTTCTTATATTGGGAAGTCGTGAAAGTCGATATTATTATAGACATTACTATGCGGCGATTAATGACTGCAGGTCTTACTGGATAACATAATTTTTTTTTTTTTGAGGCCCTTAGTGTTTTTATGGAAGTGTAAATTGGCCCGCTTATTATAAAAGGTTGGACCACCCTGATTATAGGTGTTAAGCGTTTTGAATAATTCCAACATAACTAAAATGTAATGAAAATCGAGAATAGCGACGACAGCTCAATGAGAGTAAAAATATTATAATGTAGACTATAAGCAATTTAAATTACTATTGACATGTGCGTAATGAAATTGCGAACACTCAGCGCCGTTTTCTGATATTTTATAATGATTATATTGAAATCATTTTATAACCTTTATTTAAGAGAAATCTTTCAGCGCCTACAATGCTTACAATGCTTACAAAGCCTACAATTGCGCAACTCGATACATTGAATCCATTATTCTTATGGGTAGATAGGTGCATTGAGTTAACGTCCAAATAGTGCGACCATGACTAATGGCAAATAACTAAATTTCAAGTCACTACTATTTAATTTTGTTTAAAATAATAAACAATATCGTTAAAATGATTAATACATGTCGTTTCATTTAATACAAATACGTAACTTTTTTTCCATAGTTTCGACCAACTATTTAATCTCAAAAAAAGTTTTTACCCTCATTTAAAATGCGTTAACTTTTGACTTTTGATGGTTTTTAGGAACATTAGCAAGGGGACGAAAACAGCAGCCGAAAACTTTCCTTATTAAAGGACACTTTTTCAACCATGCCAGTTATTAGATAGCCTATAGAAACAAAGATTATAATATTGGAATAACTAGCAGTTGTTTCTTGGTTTGTTTGACGTTTAAAACTATGACTTTGAACCAATTGAACAGATTTAATTCTCGACAATCTAACTGAACCAACATTTGAGTACAATTGCATTTTCATAATGGTTTTGTTTTTAAATATTTTTTAAAGGATTTTGTTACATTCAAATAAAATATAAGGTAATATTGATGTGCAATTATATCATTTAACTATTATGTTATACAAAGTCATATCACACTACGATAGTGATATCAATTAATTGGTAAATTTGAAATTATTTACATGCTGATGTGAGTGTTAACTGTAAATTTGAAACGATACACGTGTAAACTAACTATTCATTTGAAATGTTTGATCCAAATTATTACTATTAATTAATATCATAGTAATTAAAGTGGAAAATAAGCCAAACAGCTTAGATGCAAACATAAATAAAATATTTGCATTAAATTAATTTAATTATTTAAGCTTCAAGGGAGAGAGTTTGAGAAAAATTCCAACAAGTGTTTTTGCTATCATTCAACTTATTTAATTCTTTTGTTAAATTTTTACAGACAATTCACAATTAATCTTTCAATAGTCAGTATATATAAATCAAAGACTTACAAATAAATATTTCTTTTTATTCAACTTTTGAATGAAATACAATCCTAGCTTCGTTCAAAATTTTATCAACTTTTATAATTCTGTTAATAAACAGTAAAGATATAGATGTAGAGCCGATTTTTTTTTTTTTTTTTTACACAAAAAATGTACTTATTATAATTGTTTATTGGCTATCGATGGTACACCATGGCATTATCATATACGTTTAACATTTCTAGGACACGAAATTCGTCATTTAGATCGTAAAACATAAACAAATATTACATTAACTTTGGTGTATATTATACTAGAGGAAGATACTCCTCAGAAAACCACATCTTGTTGAAATTAGACGCATGGAATGTTATTTAATCTTATGACTAGGTTTATAATGGATTACTAGAAGTCTAAACAACGTGCGGCTTATTTTTGTTTCTCTCTGATGTAATAATGTTGATGATTGTATAGTCAAAATCATAAAACAAACCAATATCAATACACAAATAGTAAATTTACTTGGTATCAGGTTAAAAGATTCAAAAATAATGCATGCAAAATATCCTTTAGTGTACGGCCTGCATTATGTTTTGTTATTTTCGCATCGGAATATTTAAAAAAAAAAAAATAGTGTATACGGTTTTTGCAAAATAATTTCATAACAGTAAGTTATGTGTAATATTCTTCCATCGGAAACTCTTATAACAATTATTATAGTATTACAAATTTAATCGAAAATTATAATTAGTTTACATTTCCGAAATTTACTTGTTCAACACTATCAACTTAACACTACATTTATAACTCGACTTATAATTATACCTGTGTTAATAATTATTAAATCACATTATTAATAAAATTATAACAAGAGATAGTAGTAATGAAAAATAAAAAAATAAAAAATAAATAGCAGCTCAAAATATCACTTCTTACAAACCAACTCACAAACTTATAAACTTTACCTCTTTAAGATATTAGTATAGATTAAAAACTATATATTGATTACAGTGGGTCATTGTGTTACCTCTGATTCTGTAGGGTTTAATTAACTATTTAAAAAAATATAAACGAAATTTTAAAAACAGCGGATATCCCGTTAAGATATTATTACTAAACAATATTTTCTCTTTTGAATGGTTATAATGGCGTATGTCTAAATAACATGAACTGGGCATGCTAAAATAACAAACTGAGTTCTGGTGAAATTATGAATCATGAGAATAAAAACAAAAATTGATGGATGATGTAGGTTTGGAAAGAGAGAGAGAGAGAGATAGAAAGTCGAAAAACGTTTCCGGGCGTTCTTCTAGAAGTACCCTAGGTAGTCCCGAAATTACATTAATGACTCGAGAATCGATACTTTGTGGTTTAACGTACATCAATATCAGCTAACATTCGATCGAGTATCATCATCATTCAACTGACCAAAAACTCGGGGCTGGACCACAAATGCTTTGCGGTATATTACACACGTTTCAACGTGATAAATCAACGAGTATGAAAACAAACCGTACGAACACTGACGGGACACTGATAAAATTTCAACGACAAACTTGCGATCCGTCGAGCTCCGTATATCTTATAAATTATGAAAAACCGACGAAACTTTCGTGACTACGTCGTGGTTAGTAACGGAATAGCATCTGCTGTTTAATCGCGCTGCGGTTGAAATGATAAAATGTCCGTTTTTCTCCTTTCGTATACATATTACTTTCACAACGTTTGATTTCAACAATGAAATAATCTACTGTCAACTTTCGTAATACGTCCCATAACCAAGGCCAACAATGACAATAGGTAACTATAGTACGTGCTTACACTAAATCATAAATCATTACATTATATCTACTCGTTAATTAGGTCATTGTTCGTATGAAATCGTCATAATTGTACTTCATTGGCGAACTTGATTCAACATCGTTTCATTGTAACATTTAATATTTTCACTGCAAATAAGAGGTAGAGAATTCGATTTACAACAATAGTTTTATTCATTAAAAACACAAAATGGTTAAAATGACAAAAGTTCATGTAATATTTTATTAAAAAAAAAAAAAAAAAATGATTTGAAAACGATAAAAATCTACTTACGTTATGATAATATTATTTTATATGATATCCAAACAGAAAAATACAACAAAAAAATTAAATTATAAGCTTACAAAAATGATTTTAATTTTTTTAATTTTAAGAAATGTCGATACTTTAGATGCTTAGAGAACAAAAACATCTTTTGAAACACCTTGTCGAAATATATTATAAGTTTCATGCAACAACAATTGAAATCGAAAATCGACACAACAAATATTTTTCAGATATCATTTTTCGATTTTTTTTATTATTTTTCCAACCATTAGTACAAAAAAAAAAAACCTACGAAGATTTTTTTCAATGGTTAGTCGTTTTATAATAAAAACTTGATTTACGAGTAATCTGCTTTAAAACTTGAAATAATTATATAAGATTATTGCTGGAACATTTTAATATATTTTAAAATATTTCAAATACCGTGAAGAGGACAATTATTTTTTTAGGAACAGTACAGATAAGATTTATGTATGTAACTTTGGTGCAGTAATATTAATACGTCATAGTAAAATAATTTAACTAAGATGTATTGTTAGATAATATAATTTACTAATTATTATTATTTTATTATAACATAAAATTAATGTTATTTTTGTAGTAAAATACTGTACACTGGCTGTGAGATTTTTATTTTTTCGTTTAAATAATAAATTTAAAACCAATAAATACTACTATAATGGGGTTGAAATTATTCATTCTAGTGAATAAACTATGGATACATTATCTACATAATAATATATTTTTTTATATAATACAATAGTATAGAAGTTCTACGTTTAATTTCTGTCAATTATGTTATAATATGTTTTATTTATTGAACTTATCCAACACAAAATAAACGTTTTTCAATGGAAAATAATAACTTTTACTATCCATAAATTAATATGCCATACTTGAATAATACCTGAGATATTTTATTTTGAAAATTTGAAAATAATGGATAAATTTTAATAATATAACATTGATTAGAAATTTAAAGCTACTTTCTTGAAATTAAGTTCTTGTGCAGCGAAGCAATGTTTATACAAATATTTTTTATTATTGTTTAAAAGAAAAAAAATAGTTTGAATGTAAACCTTTAATCAAAAACAAATGTAAGGAATTTATATTTACTGTAAAATAAGAAATCATTAAATAAAAATATAAAATATCAAAACTGTATTATAACTACAGACAGTAGGTTATAGTATTTCATTTAATTCTGTCGAGGAAAAAATTTATACACACACCTATATAAATATGTTAATGAAAAATGACTAATCAGTCAAACTATGGACTGGATTAACTGGAAAGATAAAATAATTTATAATTTCAGCTCGGATGTTTCAAGTAAATACAATGAGCATCAAGGGAGCTTTTCTTATTATCTAAAACTTGTAAGCCAACCATCCGATTCATTCACTTTATATATTGTAGACTTATAAACTGTGAAGCATACTTTTGAACGTAATTTACTGAGTTTTAAAATAGTAGTATCCCTTTGAGGATAACTAACTTTACCTTTGTATGGATTATTAAGTTAACCGGAGTCCTTTTTTTTCCGTGTGAACCTTATAATTATTTATACGTGTCTACCGATGCAGACTACTGCGCGGTTTGTTGTTGTTACATTTCACATCTTAAACTAACAACTAAATTACATAGATTATCAATAATTTATGATGCAGACATTTTTATACTACTATTGGTAATTGAAAATATATCAAAACAGATGGATGGAACATATTAGTATACATATATTATAAATATATATTAATGAATACAAATTATATTTTTTCTGTTTAGGAAATTAAGCACGATAATGTGATTATTTTTAAGTAGATTTTTAATGTAGATCAATGTATAAACCGGTTAGCTTTCATGAATAATTTTTTACCTAAGAACTTGGTAGATTTAATAATGTGCAACAATTATCATTTCAATAATATTTCAGTTTTCCTATACGCAAATTTTAAATTTGACGCGTATATATAGTTATACATATACACGTGTATAAATAAACATTGGTAGTTTTGCATTCTATTCCGATAATATTTCTTGTTTGTAATAGAACAAATAAAACGCTTAATGGGGACCAAATCCATTTGCTTAAATTAAGCGGTTAGTTATATAAATCGAATCTAGTTCAAAATACCAACATTATTAATATTGAAAAGTTTTTATTTTATTTACATACGTAAGCCATCAAATTGGAAATAATAGAAATAATAACTAATTTGATAGATAAATAAATTTACAAAATAATAATTAATATTATAATATCGGGACGCATAAAGTTTCAGCAATCTTACGTTGATAAGTGCCTAGAGGAAGATACTTCACTTTGACCAAAATCGTGATATTTTCCTTAGTGGAAAAATATTTTAGAGGCATAGTCAAAACGTTCACGGTAGTGTTGAAATTCAAAGTAAAACTAAAATAATTGTTGTTGAGTGAGAAAAAGACAGCTAATTTTATCGCTTTATGTATATATATATGTATTTTTTTTTTGTATTGTTTTCGATAGCACATTCAATTAAATTCATATTAAAATTCCATTAAGCTTCAAAAGTTAATGATTTTTATTACTTTTGAAAACATAATTTCATACATATCACGAAACCCAATTTTATTAGTTGTTTATTCATATTCTAAAGCTAAGATTAAATAAATATTATCTACGTAAACCATATCTAGTATCCATATTATTCGTTTTAACCTAGTTTTTTAACCTAGTTATTTTATTTTGGATTTTGGACCAGATAATCTTTGCCATATTACGCAGATATCCTTATAATCGATGCCCGCAATAGGAGGAATCCACGGTATTATGATTTTAATACATTATAAACAAAAGACTGATTTTAATTGATATAATATGATATACTATTTTTAATCATATGAAAATATATTTATGTTATACATTCACATCGCACGTATACAAGTTTTTGTAAAATATTTGAATCAATATTTTTCTGAATCATGTTTAGATTATTACTTATGAAGAATTGATGAAATTCATAGAGAAAAGTGTGCATTTATAATGAGAAAATAAAAATGTAATTTATTTCATAGCTTTAAATGTCTGAGGTAAGAAATTTGGGATTTTATAATGTTTTCGCATCATTTTGAAGTACGAAATACTCAATGATAAAAATAAATATAATATATATATATAATTATATATAGAAATTCAGTCGATTTATTTCGACTATATATAACGAAAATTGGTTGTTGATTGTTCTGATTGAAAATAATGTCAACGAAATTATTTCCAAAATAAAAGTCGATTGGTTTGTTGTCGAATTACCGGACTCATTTTGAATCAAACAAGTCGAATACATTATACTCCTACTGTTGTTTGCTCTATACACTCCGTTATATAACACTGCAGTATACAAAATTAACGATGTATAGTTTATACCGTGACATATTACTATTGTTGAGTTTTCGGAAAATTTATGAGAATCTAGTGCACCCGGTTTTATGTATAGCATTAATCGATAAACGTACAACATATTTATTCGAACGGATACGCAAAAATTTCGGATAAACATGGGTGTGACTAGGTGAACTAGATGATAAATATAGTATACATTTTTCGTTCGTAAATTTAAAATTTAAATTATTTGCTAAAATAATTTCAATTTATTGATTTTTTATTCCAGCACCAAAACTATGTATACTATTTAAACACGCATTCCTATAAATATAGTTAAAAATAGTTATTTCAGCTCTCTCGTACATTACTAATAATAATTTAAATAAAAACTTAAAAATCAGCATAATTTATCGATTAGCAAAATGTCATAACTCTAATTTCCACTATAGTTCAAGATTACATACTCCCTCTCTAATAAAACTACTTTTCCCAGAGTCACTCCCTTACAACGTACTCGGAAGACCCAAAAGAAATCGGAATAGAGACGTATTGCATTCATCCTACTCCAATAGTTATATAGTATTGTAGCCTTACTGAATACCTTTCCATGAACGCTACTAATTATAATATATATATATATATATATATATATTATATTATATTAATAATATATAATAATATATAATATTATATAAAATAAAATTAAAAAAAAAAAACTTAACCAAATATATATCAACAACTATGTTTTAAATAAAAACTGTTTTTGAATATAAAGTGATAGATATTTTAAAGCAACTAATAACACACAACCGCACGGTGTTTTTAGAAAATGTTTGAACGTAGAATAGAATAATGATTATAATAATAATAATAATTCTAATATTAATAACATAGGCGTGTATGTCATACACTTAGAGCTTGTGGAAAATACTGCGAGCAAAATATTACTAATTCATCATGTTTTATAAGTATTGGGAGTTCAGCGTACACAAAATGAAATATATTATTTTGTTTGGGTTCCTAAATAATATAACTTATATTTATTATGTTTTTACTTTTTTTTTTACAACAACATAATGATGTAAAAAATGTTACAACTACTATAGGTTTTCCTAAGAGATCAATACAGTTATTTTCAACGATAATAATATTGAAAAGTATTCGGTATATAATATAGTAGACGGCTATATTTTGTATTGAAAATACTGTAACTGTACTACTAGTAATAAACTATTCGACTGATACAGCCGTGGTCGGGGTTATTCTTACAACACATACACACACACACACACACACACACACACACACACACACACACACACA
>NW_020273171.1:1959735-1985454 GCF_003268045.1 Sipha flava | reverse complement strand
CACACACACACACACACACACACACACACACACACACACACACACACCCACACACACACACACACACACACACACACACACACACACACACACACACACACACACATACACACACATATACATGTAAAAATTATTAGATTTTAGTTCCGTGACTACGTGTAATTTCAATCGTATACCGTAGTATACGAGAATATAAATGCAAACCGTTCCTTTACAAATCAAAGAGATGTATTCAATCGAATTTATTTACAAATATATTTTTCCATTCGGTTTTCGATCATTAGAAAAATGCTATTGACGATGGCTTTCGAATCGTTGTTGTTTGATCGGAATCAGGAAAAATCCAAACCGTCATCCAGATAATTGTTTCCCGATCTGTGGTACGCGTACTTTTTTTGGAGTGCGTTGACGATCTCATGGGTCACGCTCATAAAAATGGATTCGTCTCGGAGTTATGCATGCCACAATAATTATTAGAAAATTAGTCGAAAATAATATCGGTGCTTTTTTAATTAATCATACTTAAGTACGGTATTAGCAAATTACAATAATAGTATTACACCATACTTATAATGGTGAAAAGCGGGAGGAAGGTTATCGAATCAGTAAGAGGGCACGCGATTTTCTCGTAACGGATACTTGAACGAAAAAAGGTCAGAAAACCGTTGATCCAGAACATATCGAATCGACTGTTAAATCATTACACGATCGTTTATAGGCTGGATGTGTGAAAAACATCACGATTAACACGGAGCATCTGTAGTAACCAGATTTGGGTAAAATACTTTTTAAAAGTATTTAGAATAAATACTCGAATACTTACAAAAAATAGTATTCCGAATATGTATTCAAATACTTTATACAAATTGTATTCCGAATAATGTTTAAATACTTCTAGTTTTCATGCTATAAAAATAATAGATGTCCACTCAACAGAAATATTTGAAATTGTATACTAAATATATGTTATTTTATTGTATTTTTATATTACATAACTTTTATAGTTTGTGGTTTGTAATAATAGTAAATACCTGATATCAGCTTATACAAGATACGATGGAGAAGTAATAAAATCATTTAAAAAAGAGATGATTTGACTGTGTTCGAAATACAATACTCAGAATACTCGTTATAAGTATTCAAAATATTTTATTGAACATTTTCAAAAAAAAAAGTATTTCTAAATTATTCTAAATACAGTATTCCGAATATTGTATTTGGAATACTACTCAAGTCTAGTGGTAACACAGCAAACGTCACGCAGAACCGCGGGTCTACGTAGCCCGTATATTCACCAGCGTGTCTATACGCTGCATTTTACGTATAAATCATATTGAGACCGTGTGATTACGTGTTCGAACAGCAATATCGTTAGCGTTCGTCACTAACGTCACTATTATAGGTTTGCGTTGAGATGATCCAAGACACGGGATCGTCAAATTTGTTACACATTAAGATCTGTATAGAATATTATTTCAATCGTTGTATACCACACGATGTTACGCCATTGTATAGTTCCACACTTAAGAGGCCATCGGGCAAAAAAACCCTTACACATTATTACATAATACAACAGTAAATCAAGTTATTTTCAACAATTATTTTTATTTCGTTCACTTTTATTTAAACACAATGTATTTGAGTTCTCTAAATGTAGCGTTTAATATTCTAGTTATAAATGCTTGTCGTAAACCCATACTTGTGATCACTCATAAGTTTGATGACGTGGTTTTAATTAATCGATAATTTTTTTGAAAAACTTGTAGTTTGTGCTATTTGTTTTAAATATTTTGGTTATTGATTCATTTTAAATAATGTATGCAGTTTGTATTTATTGGTAATCATTTATGATGCGAGTTTACGTAAATTATTTGTTTATGAAATACATGGCTAACGAATGATTGAGAACGTTAAACCGTTTTGGTCGAGCAATTGAGAACACTTAAAATTAACAGAGAACAAACCACTGACCCCAAAAAAAAAAAAAACCCAAAAAATGATACGATTGAGAACGTAAACATTTTTTTATGTGCAACGTTTCCATAGTTTGCCATATAATTTATTTGGCTTTTGAAAAATTCAGTATACATTTAATAAATATTCTTGGAAAAAAATCATAAACTAATAATTATAATCGTATACAAATAAGCGCTAAATAATATGTAATATATAATATGAATAAAAAATGAAAAAGATGTAGGACTTATAAAAATGTCTAAAACCTATATAGTGTATTTATGTATGAAAAAAATATAAAATATCTAATACGAATAGAAGAATAGTTTGTGCGACGACTTCAAAGCCTAACCGTCATTCTCTCGTTTCTGATATCTAAATTACTATAAACATCTAGCCAATCCGATAAAAGTCCGATAGTTATTAAAGAAGCATAATATGTTGTAACAAAACGTAAAGTTGATTTACGCTTTCTTGATTTTGTTGACTTTATTTAAATAACAACAATGTTTACAATTTCACAATATAATAACAAATGTTCGTCTTGCAATATAACAATTATGAGATAATAATCATACACATATACATGGATATGTATTAACAATAAATAGTACTCGTTATCGAGCTTATACTGATTTATAATATTCATATAACAGTTTTTGGCTACTCACACTGCTGTAATGTCAGTGGACGTGCTAGGAGATTTATCAAATAGTAGACACGCTACGCACAGTACGCTACACTGTTATACAATGTAGCCTCTGGTAGCGTCGAATGACTCCTTAGCACGCACTGATACACAGTATGCAGAAAAACAGCAGCACCGCTGATCACGTCAATACTCCGTTGGTGGTAGTGGGAAAGACGTCCCCAAACTCCGCGTACTCCGGTACTTTATGTCGAGCGGGCACTCCTAACGATGATGGCTCGTTCAGCGTGGATGGTGACGAATCGAGGGTGGCGGCTCCTTAACTCCTAGGAAAAGTACTGGATGGGAACGTTGATCTTCGCTACAGTCGCTGGTGACGGTTCAGACGGCGGCTGTTGAGCAACAGGGTAAAACGGTCCGATGACTGTACACTAGATAAGTGGTTTTCAACCTTTTTCGGATCACGACCCCTCCATTTTTTATTTTTGTGTAATGCGACCCCTTCAAAAAAAAAAAAAAAAAAATCATTAATAAAACTTAAAAATTTCACAAAATAAATAATTTACTTTGTTTATTTTTAAATAATATGGAAAAACCATTTCATCCATTATTTTTGGCGACCCCCCAAACCTATGATTCAAGACCCTCTTGGGGGTCATAACCCCTAAGTTTAAAACCACTGAACTAGGTTATTCGTGTAATACGGGATACGTATACCAACCGTATTCGTATACACAGTGGACAGTACAATCAGATATCGAGGGGAAGTTGATTACTGGTTCGTTTCGGTGTTCTTATATACAGAATTGTTCTACGCTCAGGTACTAGTATTAGCCGTAAATATTATATGATACAGTAGGAATAACATATGGGTCGCAAACTATCTTGACTATTTTCAAAACATAACTAACTGTCAGATTGCACGTGCGGATTGTTTACCGTGTGCGCTCTTTATTGATAACAACCAATTAAACGATAATCTCAATCGCGCACATCATTAGTGTTCCGTTAGGGCGAGACGCACACACGCGATATCGGTATGAGACTATGCCAGTGTTTCCCAACCTATGGATCGCGACTGTCGACCAGTTGCAACAGGCAGTACTAATTATAATTATTTATAACACAATATAATGGCATATTTTAATTATTTTTTTATAGTTTTGGGGAGGGTTGGGTCACGTTATCAACAAGCAGTAAATTTGTGAATCTTCTTCTTCTTCTTCTTCTTCTTTAGTTTCGGCCCTTAAGACTATCCTGAAAACGATAAACTTTGCCACCTATCCCTGTCCTCCGCTACTTCTCTCCATTTGACACCAGGCTCTATTAATTAGGTTAGTTAGTTAACTAATTGTTAACTCTAACAATTTCTAAATATTTAAATGATAAAGTAAATCAAGAAATCGATACAAGATCCTACGCATGAATATTGATACAAACTTTAGGATCATTGTTTATTGATGACTGTTCAAATTCAAACTCTTAATGTTACCGATAAAAATTTCTTCACATACGTTTTTGACTGCACTAATTAAAAATAAAACGTAAAATTAAAAAAATACATTCATCTGAACACTACATTTTATTTTTACTGTCATAATTCCTCATTTTTTTTTTATTTTTTTTTTAAGGTGCCTTTGTTTGCACATTACAGCATACAATTCCTCTTGATTTTCAAGAATTGCTGTATGAATCATTTTTTTATGTTTTAACACTTAAGCATTTTTTAAATAGTTTAAAATACTATAGCTAATATATATTAGTTAAAGTGATTAATCCAATATAAACGTTATTAATGTGAACGCCAAGTGAATACTTTGACATATTTATTCGATTATGGCTTTATATAGGCTACAAGGGTTGCTTTTTAATTGTTCTAAAAAGCGATGGTAGGTTGATAATAAACTTTCTGAAGTAAGAAACTTTTCACTTGGGATATTTTTCAATAAAATTCTAACACGAATGATGTTCATGTTGTTATTATGAACTGTTTTGTATTAAATTACTGTTTTAAGATTTTTTTTTTAAATTTTTTTTTTTTTTTTTAATTAAAAACCTTAAATAATTTTGATAGTTTGAGAAAATTATTCTATAAGTCCTTAAAATCTGTATACAATATAATGTAATTCAATTATTAATAAATGATTTTCCATAAAAACTTAAGCGCGAAATGTAATTTCCAACACACCTATTATTATAACAATTGTATTTATTTTATTTTTCTATATCTGTCATTAGTATTAGCAATAAATAATAATATTTATTTTTCCGACAACTGAAATAATTTTTCATCGTATTTAAAACAATGATTAAAATTTATATTTTACCTATTTTCATACTGTTATTATTATGGTATATATTATTATTTGTTTACAATTTGTAACAAATTAGTAAATCAAAATGCATTTTGAACGGCACGTTGGGTATGCAATATTGTTACACCACAGATGAGCGTCTGTAATATTTGCCTATCTCAAACTGATTAATATATTACATGGAAATAATTTCGGTTCATTATTATGATTCTGGATTATGAATATTATTATTACTATTATGTTTATAGAAACATAAATAAATTAGTGTTTATTCTACCGTTAAAATTGGAAGCGGTCACGTGAACACAGTAAGCGGACATGAATAAAATCGTATGCAATCAGTTTGATGAAAACAGATTTTGAACAATAGAAAACCGTTAACAGTTGTATACACATTTAAGATTGCGTCTTGTGACTACTTACAAGTAAGCACTACCACTTAATAATAGCGTACCAGTATAAATTATCAAAAAATTAACAGTGCTATACAAGGATACTAAAATCATGATATAGCACGAATGCGATGTATAATTTTATTTTAATAAAAATTACGTCTTTTGTTAAAATTAATAAAATATTCATTTTTTTTTATACCCCTTGTATAAGTAATAAAAGACTCGGTACATATCTGAATCTTACCTAACCAGTGCAAATTTTAATTATTCTCGTAGGTTATTTACTTTGTGGATGCATTAAATTTGATATAATTTTTGAAATTGAATAATTAGTCATAATTTATAAAATATGAGTTCTCGATATCTACTCAATTTTTTCCAAAATATTTTATAGATGTTATTTTTAAATTTAATTGATTTTTTTTACATTTTTCTTTTATTTATGATTTTATTGTATTAACATGCTCCAATTTTTCAATCGCTTTTTAAAACTTAAAAATCTTATATGGCTAGGTAACGTGGTTCTTCAATTTATTTATGCAGTTGTAACTTCAGAATCTCTATTTTAAATGGTTGGCATTTTAACGATAATAGTACGCGTTAAAATATACTATATTATAAGTGCACTTGAGTGTATGTTATTTACTATCGTGGTTCAGTTGTTTTACTATACATAAGCAGTTGTGTACATAGTGCGTATCTTATTATTATGTTAAAATTTGGAAAATATTTTATTTCTGAGATTTGCTCAGCTTTAAGATATTAAATTCCAAAATAGTCACAACATTGCAAAATCAATATGGCTTTCTAGTTACGCTCGTAATTTAAAACAATGTTTTTTTATATTGTTATGTTTCTTCGGTTTTTATGTAAACTTACATGTAGCTATTGCATTTAATAGTCAATATACTTAATTAATTTATTCATTTATATTTATACATTAATACGTGTATGTATTCAGTTGAACTATTTTTTTGATACACAAATGGAATGACTATATTTATTGAAATAGTTTTCCTAGAGATTTTACAAATGTGCCAGCTATGAAATATATTTTTAATATTTCAATGAAAATAAAATAAAATGGTTATAATAAATATTATTTAAAATTTCGGTGAGTAAATAATATTCAGAAATTATAACTACTAAAATGGTTTAAATTATGTGTACCCACGTGTTTACTGATGGCACAGAAATATAATTCTAAACATTTAAACGTTTACATATATTTTAAGTATAGTTAACAGTATGGTAAATTTTAATTTGTAATACATGGCTAATCATTTTAACTAAGAGAGATTTCTTGGCAGTATGTTATAACCAAACTTAATGATTAATAATACTAAACCTTCTAATTGCACTCGAAAAGTCATCTTATGGTTAATTTATGATCGTTAATTTTTTTCTATAAACGGTAATAATAACAAATATAAATGCAAGAATACAAAAAGTTAAACAATAAAATATTACATTTTTTTTTTTTTTTTTTGATTTTGTGAACTATTATTTTATTTTATTAATATTTACACTAAATATTTTGTCAGTAATAAAACTTCATAGAGTTTTATATTTATTTATATAAATATATATTAAATTCAAATCTACAGAAATCAAAACAATTTTCTATAAACAATAAACACATGATTTCTATTAAAACAATTAGGCATTGCACTAGGTATACAGGTAAATTAAACAAAATATAAATTTTACATTAGCATTCATTATAATCAATGATTATTAACCATATATCAGGGGTGGCCAAATTGTGGTTAGCGAGTCGCATGCGGCCGTCGTCATAGTCGTATGAGGCTCGTGGTCTTATTTACAAAAACCAAAATATTTTAATTTATTTATATAAATTTATAAAAAAAAAATGTTATTGCATATATATAAGGCTATAGTGTATAGATAAATAAATCAAAAAAATTTATTAATATGAATAATGAATTAAAAAATTAAACATAAAGTTAAATTTGTTTGCGTGGTATTTTTTTCGTGTCTAATTTTTTAGTAAGCTTCTTACGATCTAGTTGAATTGATGTAAGAGTAGTTCTTAGTAAATCTATGAGATGATATTCAATCAAATTTGAACGATAATATGACTTAATTATTTATATATATATATATATGTTTATCGGCTGTTAGCTATCTCTATTACTTTTGTAGTATAAAAGTACAGATTAGATAATTTGACTCTTAATATAATCTTATTAATACATGTGGCTCGCGTACTTAGTCATGTTGGCCACCCCTGTCATATATCATTCAATATCTATTAACTTATACAGATATTTTAAACGATTTTTGGAAACTTTCAACATGAAGCATGTATAATATATTTATATATATATTTAAATAGTTACAAATTAGTTATAAGAAAACGTTGCAAAACGATATTGAAGTTCACACAAACAATATATATGTTTCTTTAAATTGAGTACTTAATGTTACATAGAGTCAATGTATCTTTGATGTAAAATGTAACTATAGTTTTCGGATAAATTTTCTAGAAAGGATATGTCCGATCTTTAATTTTTACTACATTACATAATTTATCGAATTAGAAATAATTTGGAAATGAAAAAAAAATTATTAAAATATTATTGGTAAAGAAATTATAATAATATATTCATTCGATTACATGAACAATATTACTATTTCTTTGTTTTTTAATAATAGATAATCATAAAACGACTATTAATAAGTTTAAAAGTACTAAAAAATATTAATAAAAATCGATTGATTAAAATTAAATACTATAATATTTTACCGATAAATTTACGATTTTAATCTTATATGTAAAATACACATGTACTGATAATGATAATAAAGATCATCTATATTCTTCTAATTCTTTATTTATTTAAATCAGCAGCAGTATTTTTAGTTCAAATATTACATAAAACAGTATATAATTATTATAATTTTGTGATAATTATTTGTGAGATTATATTTTCATTTTTGTAAGAAAATCGACTAATTAATTCGTTTTTAGTCTTGACTTATTGTTTTGACTATATATATATATATATATACAGTATACGTGCTTATTCGTATAATGCATTTAAAAATTTCCTTGTTGAAGTTTTATTACCTGAGTATACTTGAACAAGATATTTTAACTATGTATTATAGAATACTAGAATAGGAAAGATTAAATCACTGCATACACACAGACAAAATAATTTAATTTTAACTTGTTCTTCGTGAAAAACTACTTATAGTTCTATGATAAACTGGGAATGAATAAAAACTTAACCTTAACTAAAAATCATTTAATTTTTTAGAGAATCATGATGAGCATATATTAGAAATAAAGTTAACTATTCAATTCAAGTTTTGTAAATTTTAATCCGATAATAAATTAAAACGTGTGCTTTCAACAGTATTATTTTTATCAATTATGTCACTGGACCTCATAAATTATGAGAGTATAAAAAAACTCAATTTTCTAATTCAATACTTCACTAAAAATAATTATTATTACTCGAACAATAGTTCAGAATAATTAATGTCATAAAATCGAAGTGTAAACTTTGCTTGCGCATAATATTATATTTCTAATAACGTTCAAAATGCGTATTCCGTCGGAGATATTACAATACAATAATAATAATCATCCGCCTAACACCGTCTGAAATAAGTACATATTTCTTATGGTATAAATCGTAAAATGGGAGGGCTGAAAACGTTTTTAAACGCTTGTACCAGATAAAGCGAAAATATGGCTCAAAACTAAATATAAAATGCAAATATAAGAACTAGTTAGTTATTTTATTGTAATTTAATTAAAATGTTTAATAATGGGCAGTTCATTAAATTATATATCACTATATTATCACTAAACCATAAATATAATCTAATTAAAAAAATGAAAATAATCATAAACAAAATATTATACTCTATGAATACGAACTGTTCAAACCCAAAATTAGTCTAAAAACTTTATAATTGAGTTTTTTATTGTTTGTTTTTTTTATCATCACATTGTTTCTGTACAGCGTATTACATGGTAGTCGTTATTTATATATTTGTAGTTATAGTTCTTGATTACAATATTATAAAGTGATGATCTATTTTAAACTGTGGGACAAAAATAGTACAATTTGTCCTGTCCAGTGTAGTGTAGTGAAGTCAATTAAGAAAATGGTAACGAATGTTTGGTTTTTTTTTTTTGTTTACATTTCATGTACAGAAAAACTAGTAGGACAGTCTAGCCAAGTCATCTATACCATGGGGCTTTCAGTAGATAACTCTAACGTTGGAAATTTGCTATCGTTGACGAACGTCAAACCGTCATATGACAGAAAGGTGTACGGAAAGCTCAAAAGTCGTCATAGTGCCACTACGTTTCTTGGCCACTTTAAACCATGATATCACATCGATCGATAAAACGAGAAAATGAGATGAAAAACGATGCACGTAAAAGTAATATGATAAAAACAAAACCGACTATATTGCAGGTATACGGATGAAGAATGATTACAGAGTAAAGTTCGGGTTTTTTTTTTTATTTTTTAATACTAATCTTCTTCGAATAGATATATGATCGAAGGAAATCAATTATGTTACGTGAACTTATTTTATTATTTTATTTACATTATAAAATACGATGTCATCTGCCCGAGACTATAGGAGGTGTAGCTATCAACTAACACGGACGTAGCGATGAAGCTGTTGGACACGGTGGAGGCCATTATGGAAGGAAAAGAGGAGCTACAATGGGGACTTCAGTACGTGAGTATCTAAATAACCGATACTACTTTAGCATGTATTGCGAGGGACGAACAGACTGGGTGCATTCTATCTGTCATCGCATCGATGATGATTTAAATGTTAAATAAACGATGAGAGCCTAGGAGTTCAGAAATGTGAAAATCAAATCCATCCCGGTATTTCCGTTGAACTGGAAAAAAAGTTGTCATCTACAGTTTTTACCTTATGTCGAGTACGATACACCGGTAGTAATAATAATAATAATAAAATCAATGGAAATAATACG
This sequence comes from Sipha flava, assembly GCF_003268045.1. Taxonomy (NCBI): domain Eukaryota; kingdom Metazoa; phylum Arthropoda; class Insecta; order Hemiptera; family Aphididae; genus Sipha; species Sipha flava. The sequence goes on along the minus strand of NW_020273171.1, from coordinate 1,975,137 downwards.
ATATTTTACAGTACATAGTGTAAGGATCACCAAACTTTTCGAAAAAAGTGAGCCGCATTCTAAATTTTGAGCATCCGGTTATCGGCGTGTAGGAGTTTGTAAGAGAGGGTTCGTTCGATGACCAAAAAAAAAAAAAAAAAAAAATTGTCTAATAATTGTTTCTTAAAATAATAATAATAATAACCAGTCATAATCTCGTATTGTCATTGTGCACGATAAAAGTGAAAATTAAAAACGGAAAACGTGAGTTTACCAATGGCAACGCTTTCTGTTACAATCTCACCAGCCGATCGGAAAAAAAAAAAAAAAATCAATAATCTATATTTTAATCACTATCTCGTCGTCTTCGAAACATCGCCCTTGCCCGGATCGAACCCGTTTCGATCTCGTCAGCAGCCCCGATCCCCCCCCACCGACCTACCCCCCCCCCCCTAGGGGGCAATAGCGGTAACCCCGTTCGGTCGGCGTTCGTTTTCACGTGACACCGACCCTAAACCGACCGGGAACGGCGAAAAGACGTATCGCGACACGTAACGACGCGAACGACGGTTATGCGAGCGCAACACACCGGCAGAGCTTTTGTCGCCCGGCGTGCCGCGCGCGGTCGGCCAGCCGTGTGGACGCGCAGTGCCCGTAGTACGCGTGCAACTCGCGGCCGCCCGAACGTGTCTCGCGCGCACCGAAAACCACGTCGACTCTCGTGCGCGGGAACGATGCGATGACGATAGATCCGTACGGGATTACATTCGTTTCCGTAACGCCGCCGACCGAACTCGTTTGTTGACCGACCCCGCAGTGATACGCGTAACGACAGTAACATTTTTCCACATCAACCCGCGTGCGCCGTGTGCTCGCGTGTTACAATCATAATAATAATAAATTTACAACGTTAACACACACACACCCACACACACACACACACACCCACACACACACACACACACACACACACACACACACACACGCACACACGCACACGCACACACACGCACTCGCTCACGCGCACACGCACACACATATACACATGCGTTTACGTCGTGTCTACGATAGTGTACGCATCGCATTATAATAATATGCATGATTTTACGTACCGCCGTCGAAACGTCAGTGCGCCGTGAACACGTGTGCGTGAGTGTGCGGGCGCGCGCGTGCGCGCGCGCGTGTGTGTGTGTACAGACGAGTGTGCGAACGTATATTATCAACAGCGAATTCAAATAATATACTATCGTTTTCGCGCAGAAATATTGTTAACACACTCGGATCTGCTGGCCGTCATCGCGAATCGTATCGGACCCGTCTCAAGGTACAGGACATTCATGTTTTCTCTTATCCATAACCGTACGCGTTGTGTTCGTGTATGTGTCCGCGAACGTAAAGTTTTTTATTTTTTTTTTTTTTTTTTATTCAAGCGCCAGCGCCTATTATATTTTGTACGATTTATTTTTAAAATTTAATTTCTTCGGCATCGCGTTACTTACACGCGACATACTCCGATACAGGTCTTTCATCATCTCCCTCCCCGGAGTCGTTTGTCCCGTATTCGTTATCGGCTGTCTATATCGCGTTCGCCTCATCATCCCTTCTGCGCACTGCAACAGTGCTTCCCACCTGTTGCTGTTCGCTTGTTTTCACCGCCGACAATTACCATTATTTTCACTACGTACGCGTTTCCGTCCGAGCCGGTTTCGTACGATCAAATATGCAATAATGTTTTTCAAAACGTTTACAACAGTGCAGCTGGTCGGTGGTGACTACGTTCCGGGTTTCGTCGTGAAACACGAAACTCTCGCACTTGGCACACGCACGATTTTCCGATGTAAGCACGTCCGAACGACATGTATCACACATTGAACGGCTGTCGTCTACTCGCGTTCTCCCGGTGTTTTGTTCGTAAGATCTCGAGAACACCACACGGTGCACTACACCAACGTATACGTAATCATTCTTAGCGTGTGTATAAGTGCTTTTTAATCTCTAGTTGATTTTTCAAAAACTCGTAAAACTAAAGTAGCTTTTTGCCTGGAAGTATCACACATATCTCATACGATGTTATACGTTTGTATGTTCGAATATCGTTACGGTAATACGTTTAACTACCCCCTCCCTTCCGATTCTATCATCGCACATTTCATAATCATTATAGGTAGTTTTATTTTTTGTTTGTCACGAAAAGAACTTATGTTGATATCACATATTGCGGTTTCATATCTATTTTTATACTCGACGTCTTGATGATATCACCACGCGTTCATCTCGCATCCTTGTCCTATTTTGTGATTTCCGTGTAATGTATTCGGAAGGACAGGCTGAATTTATTTCATCAAACCGTTATTGCCCTGGTAGGTAGTCGTGATGCGCGTCACCAATATAGTCGGATACATAAAATTTTTACACATCGACGTCGAGCAGACGTTTTTTTCGTCATGTGTTCGCCATACAACTGTGCGAATGAAAAAATAAAAAGCGTGACACGGTAACGCCCGTATAAGCACTAATTGTAATACAAATTACTATTGTATACGAGTAAATAGAGTAGATAAATAATTATCGAGACGTAATTGTCCAAAACATATTTTAATTCAGAGTACAATTATTTGATTAAACGTATTCCACTAAAAAGTGCGTGTGTGTGTGTGTGTGTGTGTGTGTGTGTGTGTGTGTGTGTGTGTGTGTGTGTGTTTGTGTGTGCGTAACAAATAAGGTTTTTTTTTTCAAACCAACTACGTGAAATGGTTGATTTGAAAATACCGAACTAATCTAAAATTAATTTATTCATTTAAACCAATAATTTTTTCCGTCGAACTTATTTTAATGTCGATACAATCGGAATACCATGAGTACTGTCAATCGCAGAATATTATAATAATTACTTTGGGTAATACACTAGTAAAAATCAAATCCTCGTATAGATCGTTTACAATACATATTGACTTTCAAATAATATTACAATGATAGCAGTTTGGTATTCGAGTACTCATAAATAATGTACTAACACGAAAGAAAAATATACGAATTTATTTATGAAATCTAAAGTCTTTGACTGTGAAGACAACGAATACACGTCGTACGCTGTGTATTTTTATGTATATTGTATCCGATATAGTTTTATATTGACAACGTTTAGTCTAATTTCATTTTACCAATTTACCATATTTTCCCCTCATTTTACAATTATAATATCTTATAAATTATTAAATTTTTTTTTTTTTTTTTTACTTTAAACTATTGTTTACAATTACACGGATAAATATTTTAAATGAATAACTAAGAACTATTTCTAACTTTTAATTTCTAAACATCGAACTTTGCATCATCGTTCATCAAGTTATTAAAAAAAAATAAAATCGAATTCTCTGTGAATTTTAATTGATAAGATTACATTGAAATAGTCAGTATGTGAAATAATTGCTTCATATGCAGTGCTTCGACTATAGTAGGTATTTATTTAGTATCGAATCCCCGTAGAAGAACATTGTTGATTGTTAAGAACTTTCAAATCTGAATAATTTTGTTGAGATTTTATTAATATGTAATGGAATACCGAATGGTTATGGCTCTTTTTCTGTAACATTATTTTCTTTGTTGAATAATTAATACTGAATGTGGTATACTTTTTTAATATCTACAAAATTATAATACTATGAATGTATTGAATTAATCTGCATTCAGTTGAATGACAATTTCATAAATTGAAATTAATTAAAATTATTTGAACAGTTCAATCAATAAAAGGTAAATTAATACATTGTAAGATATTTAATATTTACCATATATTAACAGATTAACATACACATTAGATACAGGTAAAATGATTTAATATTTTACCGATCCTCGGAGTTAGGATTCTGAGAGAAGGAAGTGTAAGTGGGAAATGTATTGGTTTTACAATATTCTTTTATGATATTATTTATTTTTATTTTTTTATTTTATTTATTTATTTTTTGTTAAGATCAAATTACAGAGTAGTAAAGATGGACAAAAGTTTTTATGGTATCGTATTAAATCATAAATTAGACCAGGAATGTATTTTAAAGTGGTCACTCTTTTTATGAAAATAAAAAAAAAACTTTTATATTTTTTGGACTACATATAGCAAATAATTTTATACACTTGATAATTTATTAATTACATTTTAAAAGACAGTAATTTTATACAAGATGTAAATATATAACTTAAAATGTTATAAAATGGAAATTTTACACTAAGACTATTTATATTATAAAAGACTTAATATATACGATAAAATTAAATGTTATTTTCACAAATATTGACATCTTTATTTTTTTCCAAATTTTAAGTGAAACTTTATTTAGTTATTATTAGTTTATTTAAAAATAAATTTAAGGTTTGAACATTTTCATATTTAAATTTAAAACTTTGGCTCAAAATCTTTTTTAAATTCAATAACACACCATGGCGTTCAAATGTATGGGCTGTAGAACTAATACACATCAATAGACTTATATTTAAAATCCTGAAACGCCGACTATTTTACTTGTAAGTTGTTTTTATTGTTCATGATTACGCATTATTATGAAATGTACATAGAGAAATGGTTAATAGGAAAATATATACTGTATAAAAGAATTGCAATTATTTATTTATTTTTTTTTTTTTTTAATTTTAGTTAATAAATAATAATTCTTATTCATACAAATAAACATTTTTAATTTAAATCGTTTATCATCGAAAGTATTTAATATACTTGATATCCCACAAATGAGTAATTGGATCAATGCTATCGAACAAAAGTTTTGCGTTAAATTAAAATATGCTGGCTTAGTTTTTCATTAGCTGACGAAAAATTTAATATTAGTGTAGAATAGAAGACGAAGATGAACTCAAATAATGGATTAGATTACTAGTGATTGTTTGGCAAACGAGAAGAATAATGTTCATCATTGACGGGAAAATAACGGCGAAAGTAGTTGTGCGCCTTTAATTGATCAATTTTTCAAACAAAAAAAGGTTCGATCAATATTTTTACATCAGTCTTAAAGGTTTAAAAATACCTTTTTTATAAAATTCTTTAGCTATATTAGAACTACGTGTATTATTTTCTAAAAGAAGTACGTGAAAAATTATTTTTTTTTTTAAAAAAATCTTGTTTAATTACTATTCAATTACTACGCCGAGCTCCAAAGTTTAAAAGTAGATAATTAACATAAAAATACAATTCTTAAATATAAATCATGTTTTTATAAACTTCTAAAATATAATATATATAATAATAATTGTTCATAAATTATAATATTTATTTATTTACTTTTTTCGATATTTAATAAAAAATGCATTAGTTTTAATTTAGATTTATAATAATAAACATAATTTTTATGATAACAAAAAATGTAATTATATATATATAATATTAAACACTCGTACCGTACATTTTTAATTTTTTTCCATCAAGTGTTTATTATTTATTATGGTAATTAGTGATGGTTCGAACTGTTCGAATCTCGAACCGAATCGAACCGAACCCTTAATGTTCGGTTCGGTTCGAAATTCGAACTCGGCATGAAAAAAATCGAACCGAAGTATCAAGCATCTTTTACTGTTCGAAAATCGAACTTGGAAATATTTATCGAAACAGACTTACTGGCCACGATAGTTTGAAAATCAAATATTAAATTTTGTACAATTCTTCAAAAGTTATTTTTGAAAAATAAAAATTGATAACGATTATTTAGAAATAATTAGACTATTGGTGATAGAAAGTGATATCTGTAAAGGACACGTTACGCATTATTTATAATAATAATGTTATTTTTCCAGTTGCATGTTACACATCCACCCTCCATCGACCAAAACATTAATAAGTTGTTTATCGCTAATAGAGGCAGTGTATCTACGTTCATAAATTAGCTATTTTTGTTTTTATCATATTTATTGTAGAGGTTAAAATCTATTTTGGGTAAATCCATGGTAATATTCCGATACCATAACTGTGCTTTTAATAAAAACATGTTTACAACTTACTTCTTACATTATAAATTCTACTAATCGTTCTATATTTGTGAATTATAGTTATTATTACTATTTTTTTTTATATATTATTAAAATGTACTGATTGTATTGTCATATTACACTCAATACTCAATACTTAATGAATATTTTATAAGCTACAAGACAACACAAGAGAGCACAATACTGGTTTTGAAAAATACTAATAATAATAAGAAATAATCTAAAACTTAAATATAATGTAAATTATACAATTATTTAGGCTTAAAAGTTAAAATGTAGAATAAGTAATACGAAAACTTAAAATACAATAATAATTAATAATTATGGTTGATTTAATTTGTAGGTAGGTACAATATACGAATACATGATAAAAAATATCAACTTAAAATCATAATTGGTTCGGTAGAAAATATGAAGGTTCGGTTCAGTTTGAGTTCGAAAAAATAATTTAAAGTTCGGTTCAAGTTCGGTTCGATTTAAAAAATCAGGGTTCGACCCATCACTAATGGTAATGTTCTTTATATATATATATATATTTGTATGCATAGTATGTAATATAAATTTAATGTATCAAATATTTTTTTTGTTTTCTCAATATTTAAAAGGAAGCATGGGGTATTATCATCTTGGGTGGCATTTTTTTTTTTTAATTATGGGGTGGTAGTATTTTTGTAACCATTTTTGTATCAGCACCTAATTTATCATCCATTTTCATTCGTCCATTAAACAATTTTTGATAATTTAAGATTTTGCATAGCGACCACACAGGGATTTTTATTTTCATGATAATATTATAAGAAATTTACCGTGTAAAATCCATAGTTAATAAATGTTATCTTTCTTGAAAAATCGTATAAAACGTGTATAGAAGTGACAATAAAAGCTTGCCTTAAATGTCAAAACTATAAATACGTCTCTGTACATATATAATTTTAAATTCTAAAATTGTTTAATATCACATTGTAGTTACATTTAGCAATGCAAATTGTATCGGTTTATGTTCATTATATTTTTGACGATTGAATAGTACTTCCGCAGGATACGTTTACTTCTATATTAAGTTCACTTAAAACCACTCCAAGAACTCATTCGTCGTGCAAGTCTCGTGTTACATATAAAAATTACTTTTAGACATTGGATATGTTTAGATAATGGCTAACTTCATTTGATAAAAACATCAAGCTCTTTTAGTCCAAATGAAAATCCATATGTTTCATGTAGTATCGATTGTATTCATAAAATGGTCGACAAAAAAAATCATATTTTTTAATAGATTAAGAAACCCCTATAAAAATATTATTCAAAAATAAAATGATAGAGCCGTATGAATTTTTTACACTTTGCATAAAATGTATAAAGTTAACTAAAAAGTGTCACTATTATCTTTATGGTCCGTACGATGTAATCGTATAACGATGTCGCGTTGAAAAAATAATTATTATGATAGTAATTATATTCTCCAATACAAAGTTCAATATTTCGATGGTAGATGGATAAACAAATACGTAACATATTCGATTTAGTCTAGTCCGGATTATAATGTATTTATAAAATATAGATCAATTATCGAAAAACAGTGATTCAAGCTTGAGAAAACCGTGTGTAGTGTATGTAACATTATTGCTACCACTAATTTCCAATTAATAAAAAAAAAAAAAATTAAAAAAAAATTAAAAAATATTTATTTTATTCGAAAACGAAACATTTATTGATTTGCAACACGCGCATAAAGTATTATATGTGTATATTCTAATAGACAAGACATAGGCACATAAAAGGTGTGAACTATATAAAACGAAAAGGAGACTCGTTGAATGCAAAGTCTGTCGATCAGCATTCATCAAAAGCACAACTGCTGATTTTATGACCTATAATAAACCATTATTTTTTAAGTGTATGTGTAAATCTTTCTAAAGGTATGGGAAAATGATAAATATCAGCGCTTACAAATAACTCGCTGTCTTCCTCCCGTTGTTATTAGTCCATAACAATTGCTTCGGCGTAGTAATTCATTTATATTTTATTTTTACATAAACAACGAAGAATAAATGAATGAGGTCACGTCAAGTTCTTGTAGCAATTGACTTTGAAACGTTTTATCTGTAGATTTTTAATTTTGTACAATAGTGCAGTGGCAGTAATTACGATCAACGCTTCATGATAATATATAATCAACTCTTAAGATTTATTTTACTACTCGTTACACGAAATAAAAAGCCTCTGTAAGATATCATAAGGAATCATTTTTAAAATCATACTTAAAAGTAGGTATATAGTCAGGTACATATTTCCTAAAACTAAATATAAAAAATAAATCACACCGATAAGTTAAAAACATCGTCACATTGTTTTGAATGTCTGAATAAATACAATTTTTATCTATGAAAGCTATAAATGCGTTGTGGCTAAAATATTAATATATTTTTTAATGGAATGCTTAATAAATATATCAAACTAAACCATGCGTTATTATTAAATGAAACAAATTATATTTTAATTATAGCTCATTAAGTTACGTATAATTTTAACGCTTGAAAATAATAATTTTTCAAATTATAACATTTATGTATATCTATTAATTTTATAAGATAATTTGTAAGATAATTGAAAAAATATTTGAATTGGTTTTTAACAATGGTCTAGTGATAAACGTTTTTAAAATTACAAAAATAAGTGTTGGTAATGATACTAGATAAGATACAAATTTCAACATAAGCGTATTTAAATCGACCTATGCGAAAAATTATGTTTAGTTGTTCGTCTAGGTAAGTGTGTGGGTGTTGTAATATGGACTTAAGTACTTAAAATTTGGCACTAAGTAATATAATCGAACCTACGTGGCTTCTGCGTGAAACCTAATCGACCATATTTAATACCCACCAACCTGAACTGATCATGAAAATGTCGATTTTTTTTGAATTTGATAACTTACACGAAACTTATAAACTTCTGGCAAGAGTCAAAACCATACGTGATATACTGACGGATGGACGAAACACATTAATCCTTTCCTAAATTCTGGGCACGAAAATACTGTTATGCAAGGTAATCCTTTAATTGTATTTATGTGTTTTGGATACTATTATGGCTGAAGATTTAATGCGGAAACGTCGGATTAATAAATACACATTTAAATATACCTAATTTAATATCGCAGTTACAACATCGAAATGTGCACAAAAACCTTTAGTGACATGTGGCGTATTTAATAAAACTTTGGCAAGCTATATAATTTATCAGCATAAAAATTAATTGGGTTTTTTATTTTCCAAACGAGACAAATTTAGAAAACTGAATTCAAACACACCTAGCTGTTATATTATTAAGAACCAAATAACTCAATGCAAATAATAGAATGTGTACAAATTACTTAAGTTAATTAAGTACAGTTTATGATTATTTATGAACATTTGGTATAGTTAGGTTTGCTTTGAGAATATTACATTCGTTTATTTTGAAATTTTTACCTATGAAATATAAGTAAAAAAAAAAAAGTAGAAATGAACATTTTCAATATTGAAATAATACAAGAAAAATCGTTCATTATATATTTGTTATGATGTAATGGTGACTTAATTTAATTTTAAATATGAGTAAAAAATAGTTATTGATTTCACTTCAATGACGTGTTTCTACGTGTAATCTATTATGCTCTCCTTATATGTTCAAATTTTGCTTTTAACAATTTATGTGATTAAAAATTAATAATAAAATTCATGAGAATAGACCTACACTATACTATAAAACAACATTCAAATTTATAGCAATTTTAATTTCGGAACTTTATTTTGTTAGCTAATCTTATCTTCATTGGCAAAAAAAAAAAAATATTGAGAAGCAGTAGAAATCCCTCTCACCCAATTGAGTGGGGTGTATTCAAGACTTTTCTCAGGGCTATATCATAGGTCTGAAGGCTTTTATAAATAGATAGCCACATCGAGTCTCTCTACTACTGTAAATATATTTATTTTTGTATAAAGTTCTTATATTTATTTAGTGTTTTTTTTCCATATACAGATTGTAAGTTATCTTAATATAAAAAAAAATAAAAAATTATATAGTTTGGAAATTACAAAACAAGTATAAATTAGACGGTATTTTACCATCATTGTGCGACAATATAATGGGGATTGATAAATTGTCTATCACTATATATGGTGACACACTTACATACAAATTGTTTCACTATTTAATTTACTATTCAAACTAAATATTATATTTTGTAATTGAACATTTTACATTTCTTATCGCGTACCTCTGTATAGAAAAACAACTACGTTACACTGAATGCAAAATAAATCAATATTTACTTTTCATTCTATTACGTTTTGAAATAAGCTTTCAACTGTTAAGTTTCCATCAGCCTTTATATTATTACCTTAACACTGACCGTCCAAATCAATTAAATATCTTATCAACAAGTACTCTGAAAGTGGGTGTTTTACAAGCATATTATTTTAAATTTTCAATGTCTAGTAGAACATTTTCTGTTATGAGTTTACGATTGACGTTGACATTTCATTCATAAACATGAAAATACTGTCAAACCTTTAAAAAGGTATTTTTCGATGATTCATTTTTTTCAGTTAAATTTCTAGAATTAATTATTTTCTTATTAAGTAATTAACTACAAACAAATTTTTGTTTTCTGGTAAAATTATTCTAAGATGACTTTTTTGATGTATAATGGCGTATAAAATACTTATTGTGACGTATATCGTATTTTTTTTCATATCCTAAAAATTCTTTAGTTATATAATGGTTTATATGTGTATAGAAATATTTGTATGAAATTAAGATAAAATACATGAAGCATGGCCAAACATCTTTTTCAAGTATACATTTATAAACCAACTGGTTATAATTAAAGATCATTATTATTTATGCACTACAGTAAATTAATTAGATATAACTGCATGAGAAAATAATTTTCTTTAAATTAATTTTAAAGAATTATTTCAAATTTGTATTTGAGATTTTATATTTTAAAAATGGTTAAAGTATAAGGTTTTAACTAAAGAGTTTAATTATGGCGTTAAAAAAAAAAGATATAATAAATATGTAAAGGTTTGCAACTTTAATTGATGTCAAAGACAACGAAGAATAACTATTTTAGAGTTCGATTCGTGTTTCATTTTCAATAAACGCGAGTGCTATTAAATATTCCGAATACATATTAGTACAGTTTTCCAACAATTTTAACTGTGATTGACTTTTTACGGTATAATCATGACTTAAATAATACTGCAAAATAACAAAATAATATATTCGCATGATTGGTATCGGTAAGAATATAAATATATATATATCGTAAATTAGACCAAATGATATTTTTAATATTCAAAGGAAAACCGTTTAGGATGTATGTATGTTGTTTGTAACTCCATTAATATCTCTAAACGAGGATTACGTAAAGCGTGTACAATATTATGACGGTATAAAATATACAGTCTTGTTTCATCCCGTTCAAAATATTATACGGGCAAAGTGATTATGCCGTATTCGTGTAACGATTAATTATCGGCTAAATTGGCTTGCTATGTGCATTCCTATATAGCTGTGATAATAAACCTGTAGGATTATATATTAATATTATCATCATGTGTTAAGGGGGGCCGGAACAGCCTATATGTTTTTACGTTTTTCACGCGTATAAGCTAATAAGCTGAAATGAAATCCACCTAGTTCTGGTTGTTCGTTTTTAATTCAAATAAAAAAAATTGTCAATTAACACCTTTGCTTCTTTACTATAATATCATGCTATGTAAAAATCACAATTTTATATTATTTAAATATAATTATATTTTTCTCAATATTCTTCGTTTTATTGATTATGTTTTTTAAAATATATATATAAAAAAAAAAAATATCGAATGTGTTTTTAAAACGCGTATTCGAGATTCACTAGATTTTAAACGAACGAATTGCACGGCTGCGATAAAACGATAAAACAAAACGTGACAGTCAAACGTTATCATATAGATGGAAATATAACCGTTGGGATGTATTTAAATATTTCATATAAATATGAACAGATACCAAATATCGCTGGTTCTCGCAGCATTTTCAAAAGTTTCAATTTCAATAAACCACCACAGCAACTCAAACCTACCGCCAATCTGCCGGTACTGTTTGATTGAGACCAAGAGTATCTGCGCCTTCAAAGAGATATACAGTTCAAACAAAAGGTTGCTCCGATGATAAACTATGATAGTATCGAAGAATTTTGTTCGGATTTCTCGATCTCAAGCGTTTCAAAGATAATAATTGTTTTTCTCAAAAGTAACGCGTAATGCCGTAGTTCGATATTATAACCTCCAATCTTGGAACATGAAATATTATAATATTACTATTTCTTATATGTAAATATGTTAAAGCATTAACACTTGAAAGAAAAATAGTCGTCAATATATGCATGAAAGTAATCAAAAAATATCGCGTTTCAAACTTAAACGTTAATAAAAAAAAATGTTGCGACGTTAAATCTACTGAATTTTTAGCACTAGGTAAATTGATTTTCAGTTAACATTGCATTAAATTTCCAGACCATAAAACACAAAATTATTCATCATTTTAAAATCAACATAAACGGTTGTTGGATAAAATTTATCATAATTTTCAAGTTTTTTTTTTTTTAATTTTTCCCTTACACCTAACAAAATCGAAATATCATTATGTGAAAATTTTGGCTGTAAGAGAAACATCGTTACAAGATAATAGCCTTTTCCTGTTCCGATTATAATCTAAAATTTACCACAGCTTATACTCGACAACTAATAGATTTCAATACACAAAATAAAAAAATTATAGCTTTATTATAATATTCCATTCGTTTTCAATATCTCCATTCTAGAAAAATTTTAGTCATATTATTATTTTTCAATTTACATATTTATATGTATATATGAGTATATGCACATTTAATTAACACACTGATATAGAATGTAGAAATAATTTACGTAATAGCGTTTGGAATAATTTTATTTTTCATATATATGAAATAATGAACCTAAAGGTAATAATTGAATTAGTTACTCGGTGTTAATTGTAACACATTGAAGAATATATATTTTTTCCGTATAATCAAATAAATTGTTTCTCTTTTAATTCAAACAACAATTATACAAATTTAATTAAGTGTAAAATGTTTTAGTTTCTAACAATATTGCAACATAATTAAACATTAAATAATAGTACATTTTGTTGGTGTATATGTATTGGGGATGGTCCCGGAAAAGTCGATAACCAATTGTGTACGACCAGTAGTAAAATAAAGGTATTAAGCATTTTTCGTTACCAAAAGCTTTGTTATGATTTCATAAAATTTCATAATAAAATATAAACTATGATAGTTTTCCCATTAAAATAGAAACTATAAACATTAATTGTATGCGTAAGCCAATCTTACAATATTACGACAATTCTTATAAAATTAAATCGTAAATCATGTGTTACGTACTTAATCATTTTCCGCCCATGAACATTTTTCCACCGCAAACGTGTAAAACGTTAATAGATTAAAATATAAAGGAACATGTTCGAATATCTAGTGTTCTTTCGTAATAATTTTCTTCCGTTTTTATTGATAATATATGTATGGATAATAATGTTTTATTAATAATTATATCAGTGCGTCAGTGTAATATATTATCCATATTTCGCTCAAATTCAAGATAATTTGTTAAAATCATTAATAATTGATATTAGAGGTAACGGTATATTTTGATTTATTACGTTGCTGTGGAATTGATAGCGTTATAAGAAGAAGAAAATACAGTCTTGGCTCTTTTGTGGTTATCGATCGACTTACCATAACATAAATATAACAATATTTTAATATTTATTTTTTATTTTCTTCCCCGTAATGAAATGTTGTTTTATCAAAGAATCGGAAGCATTGGGTGAAGCATCATGTTCGACGAAGCGTCATGAGATTTTTCTTTCAAACCACACGTACCAAGCTGGACCATAAAAACCACGATATATAATGTCGACACAATATATATAATAGAACCTCCAAATCTTCTCCGGTTTCTTTCGCGTTTGCTTTCATGTTATTCCCCAATTCTTTCGGCCTCCGACAAAAATCTGTACACAATACAATCTGATGTTCTGTTAAAGTTAACTCCGATGATGAACATTTACTTTTTCAATATCCTATTTCCTATTCATATATGCCTATTGTATGATATAGTAATTAACAATCACAGCATACGATCACGTCGGAATAGATATATAATACCATATAGTAGTACATCAGTTTTTTCTATTCAAAGAGGCATTACGTACATTTTACACACAATTTATATTTTCCATCAATCACCACTATTTTCGTTCACACGACGATTTTTATTAGATACGAAAAAAAATTAAAAACTGTACCGTGTAACTATTTTATGTATATAATCGGAATTGTAAAAGTATAATTTTACGAAAAATCAAATTTAATAATTTATATTAAGGTGAGCATAAAAAGATACGAACGAAAAAAGATAATGAAAATGCAAAACCAAAATTGATATAAGTGAACAGTGATTCTTTATATTTATTCTAAGAGTATTGTTGTAGTAAACGTTTTCGAAGAAAAATGAATGATGTTATATTAAAACAAAATTGAATGGCAGGTAATATATAATAAATTATAGTATATTAAGTATACCTATACATTTTAATATTTTTAAAAATATGATATAACATGTAACGTTAAAGACCAAAATCTACCTATACATTCGTTAAAAAACAATATTACAAAATAAAGTAAATATAATAATATTTTATTATTTTATTTTATTTATAATTATTTACTTATACTATGACTCTAATAAATATATTAAAAAAAATAATGGATATTGGAATTTTCCTTAAAAATGTTTGAAGTACTCTCAAGCTTTAATATATAGTTAATAGTTGAGCTCTATAAGCAAATTCATTTTGTTAACTGAATACTTGATAAATGTTAGCTATCCCACCTTATATTTTTAGACCATCATTTAGATATTTCATATCGTGAAATGGATCCATTACATTATAGTGTTTATTGGGGACATTTCCGAAGTACCTATTCGCTGTGCAAAAAGAACTCGCTGCTCTAGTTCAGTTCAATAATGTACTCATATTTTAACTGAACTCAAACTAATTTAAAGTGTTCACACAATTTTATTTAATGTAAATAATAATATTAAAACTAGTTTTGAGAAATTTCGTATTTTAACTGTAACGTTTATATATCCCCCCCCCCCATGGTAAAATATACATCCCTTCAGAATAGCGTTGAAATTTGTTTAAAATTATATAGTAACATTTAAATATTACACTGAAAACTATGACAATACTATTTCAATTGAATCTTATGCAGAATTATTATTATAATAATAATAGTAATAATAATAATAATAATAATAATAATAATAATAATAATAATAATAATAATAATAA
>NW_020273171.1:1916390-1959725 GCF_003268045.1 Sipha flava | reverse complement strand
AATAATAATAATAATAATAATAATAATAATAATAATAATAATAATAAAAGTATATTCTACATATTATTTAATAGTGCAGTAGCTCTATAGTCTATGAACATATACAGAGTTCATTTGCATAGTGGATTCATTTAGAAGCGATTTGAAAATAATATCATGAATTCATCTGAAATAAATGAAAAATATATCAATAGAAAGAAAAAAATTTTAGTACTGCATACATCATAATGATAAAAACAAACTAATGTCATAAAATAGAAGAATACCTTGAGTGGTAGTGGTGATCATGTATGTGCAATGTATACATTTAATGTTTAAATGCTTAAACCGAAACGTTGGAAAAAATATTTAGGCTATTTTAATGTAAGAATAAAAATGTAAATAAAATACAATCGATGACACGTCCCATTGTGTTATGCATGTATTGATTAGTGCCAGATAAAAATATAAATCGTCTATTCAATCAAATATTAAAATGATGAAATAATCTTAAGAAAATATATATTTTTATCCATTATTATCAATTAGAGCAGTAAAGTAAACTCAGCACTAATATTGCAATTTCAACAACACATTCAATAATATAGTTGTATAAGAACAGTTATTATTTTTTTGTATAATTTCGTATGGTAAAACTCTATGCAGTCGCTACAGGTCGCTAACTTTGGGTTGCCGCGACCGACGACACTACTGCTTCGATAACAGTACCTACGTGACAACGACCAATATACGACTTTGTATTTTAAATATATATATATATTTTTTTTTTTTTAATTTATATTTAAAACGGCATTAGAATTAATTGTTTTCTCCGTCGAACGATGAAATTCTTGTACAAAAAATAGAAGCTGATTCTATTTTGTACGATTTGTCCGATGCTCATTATAAAGATATTGTCACGAAAGATAGAGTTCTAATTCTCGAAATTTTATGTTATTATTTTTAAACGTTGAAATCATTTATCTGCTTGAAAATAGCTAAACGTGAGCAGTCGAACAGGTACGGGTTAGAATATTTATTTATTTATTTATTTAATCAACAACAACAATAATAACAATTACAACAATTTTCTGCATGATACAATTTGAGTTGATACCTAATCTCTATAAGCAATGATTGTGGTGAGATTAGGGAGTCTATAATTAATTAATAGTTTTTTCTTATTTCTATTTTATATTTTATATTTCTATTATTATATGTATATTTCTATGATTATAAAATAAGTATATATTTTAATAAACATTTGTTAAATATATAATAATAATTATAATTAAGTCTCGTCGTGAAATTGCATGTATAGTTTGTTTATTTTATATTTAAAGAGTTTATTTTTATTAATAGTCTTAATATTATTTGGTAACCTATTAAATAATTCAATTCCTCTATTTATGTAAAACAATTTCTTTAAAGTAGTATTACATTTAAGTAATTTGAGATTATTAATACATTCATTTCTTGTATTATATACATTAAGTATTTCATAGTCTTTTTTTTTTTTATTTGCATGCATTTTTATTGTTGATAATTTATTTATAGGTAATATTTTAAGTTTTTTTAAATACGGGCCAAAACAATGTGTATCTAAAAATATATAAGAACGAAATCATATACCATAGAAATCGGTACTCAGGTGAATCTTTATAGTTTTAAACCAATAAATACGTTCAAGATTATACATTTTAGATTATCTAAAAATATAATACATTTTACTGAACTTCATAAATAGATCTTATTAAAATTATTTTATAATTAATATGCATGGTATTAAATTAACAATGATTTTTTGGAACAAAAATGTCCAGTAGGTGAGTGCTTGTAGTAGAACATGTTAAGAAAAATGCGTCGCGACGACCAGTCGGTCACGGCGACACGTTGGGAAACGTACATTCATAAACCGTTCCCGCACAGATCGAATGTCGTAAATAACAATCACCCCGAAGCTTAAAGTACGTTCGGTTCTTTCGTCACCACGCGTACCCGCTCTGTTTTGCAAACAGTAACAGTGAACGATGGAGCAACGGAAATCGTTTAAACGATTTTTTTCGGCTGGCTTGAAGCAACTCTCCATTCATCTCGATTCCCTGGTTTCCTCTTCAGGTCATGATAGCATGTTGCATTCACGCATTTTTAAATTTGTTTGATATATTCTAGTGGCTGCCTCTTGTGTTTCTTCCTCTTCTATCAATCTTGCCATTAGCCTATTGTGTCTTGAGGAATGTCCCATAAAATTCAGTCTAACTTCTTTTTTCTCCGGTTCTTCTGAATACTTCATCACCTGTTACGTGATCTATCGAACTTATCTTCAATGCCCGGGTAATCCTTCGTCAACACCAAATCTCCAGTGCCAGCAATCTATATTCTTCCCTCTTTTCTATTGCTGTTAATTATTGTTTAAACGGTAACGCGCGTTTAATTAAAAACAAATTGCCGGTACGCAGCACCGCGTTAACGCGAAACGTAAAATATATCGAATGCGTCGCGATAACATATCGGTTAGACGTGCACGTACGATCCGGTGTTTTTATTATTTTTTTTATCGTTATTACGGTATAGCGTGTCGGAATACCGTTCAAAAGAGACGTGCACGGCGCAAAACAGATAGTTTATTGCGCGACGAGCTTTCGTACGATTCGAAAATCGTACACGATAACTGCGGTGCACGTGTAGCCCACATCTGTCCGAGTCGCGTCCCAGATAATATTTATGATTGAGGTAAACCAACTAATCGGGTCCGATTATAGAAACAATAACATACGAGTTCGGTCCGACCACTACGGCAATAAAACAATGTGACTTACAAGTATTGATGCGCTCGACAGTCAAAAAAAAAAAAAAAATTAATAGATTTTAGTTTGTAAAAGCTCTATCGTTTGAATGTATGCATTTACGTGCCACATACCGGTGTTGTGATTCGCAATCATCGCAATCGTATTTATTAGGAAGTTTGAAAAAAAAAAAAATCATACGTGTAATTCATAGGCGACCGACCGTTCTAAGTCTGCGAAAACGAGAAGCGGAATTTTTATTTTCTCACGGACCCAACTAGTGCACTACCCGACCTAACTGGACCGAACAAGGGTTAGGCCGACCACGGTGTTCGTTGTTCGATACGGTTTTCGACCGTCCGTTTGTGCGCGATTAGTGTGCCGAGACAAACGTTTAAAATCGCGTTTTCAACACGCCTACGTTTATTTATTTATGTATTTGTTTTTTGTTTTTTTTTTTTTTTTTTTTGGCGATCGGCGCGCGCGCGCATTAGGTGCGTTTTATTGGTTCACGGTGCGCCGACCGAAAAAACAACACTACGCACATCGTTATCGTCGTTCCGGATCGGTGTTGGCGTGTGCGGTTTGCGCGTACACGTACGCGCTTTCGTCCGCGGGCGCAGCGGCCACACGTCATCGACCGACGACCAACGAGAACGTCGGGAACACCGCGTACGCGACGAACACGTAACCGAGTGCCGCGAACACGTTGCGCGCGTTCAACGCGTTGCTCGCCGTGAAAACGGTTGTAGACGGAGACGCGTAAAGATTGTAATGCATATGAATTAGACGGCGGCTAATAATAATATCGACTATTTACGCGAAAAACATCGCGAACCTACCGATTTTCGTCCTATCGGGTGTAACAATAACAATAAACGCTATTAGTAGGTCCGTCGTTTTGTGTCCGTCACGCTTGGACGTGCATTAATTGTTCGATAAGGGTTATTTTTTTTTTTTTTTTTTTAAAAAAACCGCTTCAAGTGGGACAATCGAACAATATAAAAAAAAAAATACATACGCGCGCACGCGATCCCCGCCTCAAAGCCATCGAAACGCGCAGGTAATACGCGCATTGACCACCGTTTCCCACCGGTTTCATCGCGTTTCATCGGCGTTTAAGTGTTAACGATGATTTTCAAATACCGTTTTTTCACACATCCAAGGTGATTAAATACATTTTATGTTGCAGCCGTCAAAATTAAATTTTTTTTTTTTTACAAGCCTTATTTTTGAGAACGTTTTAAATATCCAAATCACGTTAGCTTAGCGATTATAACAATATTAACAGTCGATGTAAAACGTTACTCTTTATTATTTTTTTTTTTAACAACATTTGATCACATTACTATCTAACAATAAGTATTTTTATTTATATTTGAACGGTAGTTGAATATTTAGGAAAAAGTGCAAGTCAAATAAAGAAATCGATAAACCACTTTAATTCAACGCACATCATAAAATTATAGTTGGTCGCTTATACGTGTAGGAATTATTCATAAGTCTTATGCCGATTTTCCGGCGGCCGGAAGATGCGAAACGCATTTACGAACATTACACTTAACGCGGTAGCCGTAAGTCTACGTATTACGTTTAATGTTCGTTACAATAATATGCCGTTGTTGTTGTCAGGTGGGTGAACACATGCGTCGAACACGTGCCCGCGGCCGGCTGTTCCGCTGACGCCCGGGACGAACGGCCCACTGTCCCGCCGGATCCACGGCCGCACGGTTCGTCCGCAGCACACGTGGCCATGTAATGCTCCGTCCGACGTTGTCCCGCCGGCCGCGTACGTGTCGGGTGGCCCAGTGAGGTGATCGCAGTGGACGCCACGCGCGCACGGTGTACGTCAGCAGCGGCGGCGGCGGCGGCGGTGGTGACGGCGGCGGCGTGGTGATCGGCAACGGCACCGCCGGGCCGACGTCGGCGTCGTCGTTGCTGCAGACGCCGCTGCAGCCGCTGCAGCCGACGCCGCTCGTCGGCCAGCCGAACATCACCGGCGCTGGTGCCGTCGTCGGGGGCGGTGCTGTTGTCGGCGGCGGCGGAAGCGGTGGTGGCGGTGGCGGCGACGCGTTCGACGGCGGATACTGGTGGTGGGCCCTGCTGGCCGTGTTCCTGGTGCTGGCCACGGCCGCCGGCAACATACTCGTCTGTCTGGCCATCACGTGGGAACGCCGCCTGCAAAATGTCACCAACTACTTCCTCATGTCGCTGGCCGTCACCGATCTCATGGTCGCTGTGCTCGTCATGCCCGTCGGCATACTCACCCTCATCAAAGGTACGTGCTCTTACCCCTCCCCCCGCCCATACAATTAACCCCGCTTACCACCCGAAGCGTTTTACTCGATCGGGTGCGGTCCTCGTACGACGAAAAAAACGGATAAAAACGTATCGTCTGTTTTCGATAGAACGCGCGAGATGATCATCGGAGGCTATTTATTTTTATTCTCGTGTACCGTCAGACGATTAAGTTGATAATTGTCGAAAAAACCTATTCGCTTCGATACGTACGGCCCAATATGCCGATTGCGTGTTTATGTTAATGTTGTGCGCGACATTATTTATAACAATTGCTCGTGGCGTATTTATGGTGGGAGGGGTGCTGTGGGGTTTCCACTCCCCTCCCAAAAAATAAAAAAATTAATAAAATATTTGAAAAAGTCAAATTTAAAACCTATCAGTAATATAATAATTTTAGTTTTTTTATTCCATAAAGTATGAAAAAAAATATATATATGTATGTGTGTAAAAAATATTGATATCGCTAATAATTAAATTGTTATCGGATAATAATAATAACAATCGATCACAGACACGTGGTATGTAAATAATCTGATGTGGGAAAATTATCGGTCGATATGTCGATGTCCTGCCATGCTATCGATTCATCGAGATTTAGACTTTCACACCGATGAAGTTATTGATGATTTAGCATATAAAAAATGAAAACTAGAATTTATAATATAATTTGTAATTTTGTTATAGAAGTTTGTCACTAGTTTGATTTCAATAAGTTAATGAAAAAACCTAACAATAAGTTGATAAAAAACATTTTATACTATTTTATAAAATTATTTCACTATTAGGTATGACAATCCCCCCCAAAATAAAAAAAAAAAGTTTCTAAATACGCCACTGCACGGACTGCATTGCCATTCTCCGTGTAAGATTTTTCGCAGCCGATAACTCCGTTCGATCCGTACCGATATCGGCAGAGACCAACACGCGGCGACAATCGTTTTCGGTTTTTTCAGGTTTATTTATTCGATCCGTGTGACGGTGTTATGTTTTTACCGGTGCGGCTATGTGTGCACTGCACCAACGTTGATTATAAACCGATCGGACGATAACGCGGGCATCCCACACGTCTACGGAAACTGAAAACAATAGAGATAATCACGCGAGGTTGAAAAAAAAAATACATATTGAGATCGAATTCCGCGCGTCCGCCCTTAACGTCACGCGGATTATCTTCCGAAGAATATGACGTAAGCCCGGCAAAACGGCAACAAAGCGAACATCTCATCGTCCCTAAGTCCGTCGCTTTAGAACATATTATGTTATCAAAAGACTTATACGAGAGTATCTGACGCTATTGTATTCGCCTCGCCGTTACAACGGCGTATAATATTGTCACACGGTTTTACCGCAGTAATCGGGAGCAGCTTCAAGACCAACGTTTCGGACCCCGCAAAAGTTCATAAAACATGTGGCACGATAAGACCGAGTTATGATCAACGGGGTTCGCGTAAAGTCGATTACTTACGTGCGCGTTCGGTACGAATCGACGGCCGCCGCGGATAGGATCGAACACGGGTGGAATTTTACTACACACGATCGCAGGATCGGTCCAACAGACAGAATACGAAAAATGCACCGAAACGTGAACGCTTAAACTGCGAAATATACGTTTGATCGTCTGTTCATTGTTACTATCGTGAAGATTAGTTTTTTTTTTTTTATTGTAATTTTTCTTCGGTCCGTCCGCTGATCACAAATCAACGATATAGCGAACACGTCGTACGCGTTCCGCCTGCTGATCACCAACGAGTTTTAAAGTTTATAATAACTTTTTGATGTAACAAGCTTATTTATTTTTGATGTTCGCCCTTGTGTAACTTGGCAAGATTAATTTTTTGACCATTCAGACTGCAGTCGACTTTAGTTTTCACCTAATTAATGTCAAACCGAGTAAATGTGAAATTTCTCTGTTTAATGAAAATAAACTAAAAATAACCTCCGCTGTTGAACACGTCTTCAGTTCTCCGCCGAAACGTGTCACGATATTTTGAGGTGAAATTAATTTCGGGTCTGTTCTCACGTAACCGAAAAGTTGCAGTATTGTACGTACAACAACTGAACTTCTCGACGAATCAACTGAGATCCGATATTATTGTATTTATGTTTATTTCAGTCGTTTTGTTTCAACAGAACTTCTTTCATATAATGCACTCACAGTCAAACAAATATAAAAAATTGACTTTTTTGAGAATATCGAGCATCATAGTGTGTGTATAATGTACATAAATCAAATAAACCTATTAGAACGGCATCCGGTTACAATAATAGGTTTTAGTTACATTTATTTTCGATTATATTTTGTTGCTCGTTTCACTATTACATATATTGTTTTATCAAGATTGTGGCGATGAATCAAATACCTAGTAATAAGCTAGATACTATGTTTTTATTTCGGTTCATATTTGGATCTTATTGGTAGAAAGGTTCAAGCGATGACTTTACTGAATACAAATTTTAGTTGACTCCCTGCAGAGAAAAGATATCAATAACTGAATCCACATTATTAAGAGGAAGTAATTACATTATAATAATTAGGATGTATTACGAGTAATTTAAGAGTAAAAATACGTGTATACAGTGGTGACTCCAGGGAGGGGGCCACAAGAACCACCCCTCCCCAAGCCCGTACCATATTTAGAAAAAAATTTATATTGTTAACAAAATATGCATATTATAATATGGACTAACATACGACACACATAAGTTTGTCGATAAAGCCATAGAGGTATGACGGTTAAAAGGAGTTTCTCCACACTTTAAAAACTAATAAACTGGCTTTGTTCAAGAATGACTGAAGATAGACTATCAGCATTATGTCTAATTATTGTATATCATAAAGTAGATATTCTAGATCAAATAGATCATATTATTGATATTTTTGCCAATTTTAAAAATAGCTGACTTGAATTTTTGTGTTGTAAAAATTGTTGTTTTCTTTTTATTATGAAATTTTGTAAAATAATAACTTGCCCCCCCCCTCCCCTAGACTCTGAAGCCGTTCCTGCGTGTATACGGGACAAAACTATTCAGTGAAAATTCATGGTAGAGGCTTTTTTTAAAAAAAAAAAAAAAATTAAAAAACGTTATAAAAATAATTATACGAATGTAACCTTTCTGTAATTTCACTAGTTAAAATAGATTCAAAGATATTTTTATGAAAATATTTGTAAAATGTTTAAGTTTTTAACTTAGTTATAACCAATCATTGAAATAAGTTACACGTCGAAAAAATAAAAACTCTACGTCGAAGATAATTTAAAAACAGACCGCATAAATATATAACATTATGTCCTCGTAACTCACCTTTTGTTTAACTTTCAATGCCACGTCCGTAATATTATCACAACTCATTACATTCTTGAGTTCTACCGTTGATTGTCAATAATGAAAGTAGCATAAAGTAGTTTCCGATATAATATTCAGTAAAAACCCATTATATGCATCGTATAAATGACATCGAATAGAGTATTGGTTACGAATTGTATACTATACGCGTATTTTAATTCATTAATAAAACAAAACTATTATTTAAATTACAACACATATTTTCAAAATACAGAAATAAGCAAAAATAAATAATTTAAACGAAAAATAAATAATGTAAAATTAGGTAATCGCGATAGAATTGTATATAAAAAACTATTTCATTATAAAATGTGATAATATGTATATTTATTTTCACTGAGTTTTTCTTTTTTTTTTGGTTTTAAATGTGATACAAAAAAAAAAAAAATAATAATAATAATAATAAATTAGGAACTTCAATATCATTTTTTCGCTTAAGATATATTTTTTTTAAATATTTACAGTTGTTCAAATTAAATTTTAATAACTATGTTTGTAGCTCAAAACAACAGAGTTCTCTATTACGTATACATTTTAAAAATGCGCAATTCCAACCAATCACATGTTAATGTTTCAATTATAAATATTATAAACAGTTTTACAAAGACGAGTTGTATTTCCTAGAAAACAATATTTTTATGAATTTTTACTGCCAAAGTTTCACGCGGCCATTTTCCGGGTATTTTTAAAATTAATACTATATACTTGATTGTAAGTTTTTTCATTAATCTTTCGTTTAAAGTTATTCGTTACAAATAAACGCCGAGAAAACAATGACATTTACTGCGTATCAATTCAAATTGTTATAAAAATTTCAAAATTCGTCGAACGGATGAGATTCCTTGACAAATATATATCAAATATTGCGAATTAAATTATGATTAACGTTGAATGATTTAGTAAGAATATCAATAAATTACCATTGGATCGTCATTACTACTTTACCGTTATAGAAATAATCCACTTAATTTCGAGTCGGGTATCAAATTCCTAATACAACGGATTAACTATTCATGTTTGCGGGAACAGAGTTCGACGTTTGCCCCACTTAACCTATCCTTGACTTCACGAAGGTTTCAAGTCCGACTGACATTTGAGCCTAGCAATGGATTCGTTGTATACAATTATACCACTCGGTCAAACGTGCTGTTACAGCTAAACACACACACAATGTTGTACTCGGTAGCGGCGTTCAAAGTAAAATTACATTCAATATCGCATACTGCGACTGAATAAATTATCATGCAGGTAAACGATGTTCGCCGTTAGTTGAAGTGCAAGTGACCCGGTCTAGGGTGAAATGTGGTCGTGTATTAATACAATATAATATCGTTGCGTTTCATCCGCGTTACATCGCCGTCTAGATTGATGATCGGATACGAAGTGTGTGGTATTGGAAAACAATGCGCCGTAAAAAAATAACTGCCATAAGTCGAAAATTTCATTAACTAGCGACACCGGATGGGGAGGGGGAGAACAATTCCAATTTTAAACCACATTTTCTCCGCTTCCGTGCTCTTGTGCGCAAACGTAGCTTGTAGTATGTTAGTGGTACGTGAAAAAATCTTTATTTTTACGGTGAACACAACATAATAGCATATAAACCTATAGCATGAAGCGTTCGGTGGTGGTTTTTCTTTTCTCGGTGGAGCCCTTTGATTTTTTCGGAATGATTTTTTCTGTATTTTTATTCATTTTTTTTTTTTTTTTTACACTGTTGTTTTTCTACTGATAAACTGGAGAAACAGTTTGATATAAATCCGTGAATTTCCACTACTCAGCAAAGTTCTGATCGAATTTTGTGTTAATTTTATTTAAATGTATGAATAGTTTTGTTTCAACCATGCACAACCGACGTTTTGGGAAAGTATAACTCCTGACTACTTCACTGACTTTTGAACTGTGTTTTCGGTGGTACATTATTTTTGATATTTTTTTTTTTTCTTAGATGATAATTATTAGTGATTCAGAGACTTGGTTTTGTACTGATTTCGAATAGATATTCGTATATGAAATTTGACGTGATACATGTTTACAAATATTTTTCGTAGCGTTCAGATCATTTTGATTTTTTAGCGAAAAGGAAACAAGAAACTAAATGCATTTGATTTGTAACAGAATAGAAGACTTTTACTAATTGCTTATATATTTGAGCTCGATGATAATTGGCGAGTTCTATGATTTTTCGAATAACATATTTAACACGTATCGTTGTTAATATTCTACAGTTAAACTGTCATATCCGTACACCTCATAGGAAATTAATTTACATGTGATTGTTCATCCGAAATATTGAAAAAACAATTCGGTCATATATTAAAATATTATTATATTTACCTAGTTCTTATTATTATATTATAACTAATTGTATCCACTGATAACAACAGGCAAACATCATAGATGCACGCAGTACGCAATTTAATTTAAAAAATGTATGATAATATACGCTACATAACAAATATTTTCATAAAAAAGTTGATTCATTTTTGGAAAACTGTGAGAATATTTTAATAACGGGAAATGTTCGAAATTTTTATAATTATGAGAATTATATATTTTGTCTTTTTTTTTTATATCTCTGTTTTTACCGTCTAAAATTTAATAAAATTAATTATTGAACAAAACTAAATGTCAGGAATAACAATACTTGGGAAAGATTTAAAATAATCAAAATTAAAAAAGTTTATTGTACATTTTTGAATAAAAAATATTAAGAAATTCAAATTAAAGATATAGAATACAAATATAGTATGACAGATTTATAACACTACTGTTATGGGATAAAGCTTAATGGTATGTTTTATTTAAAATAACTAAACAAAAGTTACGATTTGTTTATGAAAATCATCCATCAATAATAAAAGTTAAAATAATACACTGTTATAAAATATTATATAATTTATAAATTAACTGTACGAATTTGATTGATTTCTAAACTTTGTTACATTTTCATTTGTTTAATGTGAGCCTTAAAAAAAACATCAAAATATTAATATAAATAACTAAATTTAAATCAAAATGTTAGGTACACAACATTTATGTTGAAAATAGAATTTAATTTTCAAAACCTAGTATATTTAAAAAATATTATTGTGGCTGTAATAATTATGAAATGTACTACTGAGTGAATCAATAATTTAATATTTGTTTGTTTATAATTTGTTATACATTTACGTTTCTGTATTATATTTACATAAATATAAACACTTTGTTACTACAAAAACACAATTCCATTCAATAAATGATTGGTATTTTCGCTTTTAAGAATGCGGCCAAGGTATAAAATATACGAATAGAGGGAGAAATCACAGTAAAGAGTAAATATTTTACGGTTTTTCTAAATTAAAAATAATATAACTAAACAAAAGATGTAACGAAACAACAAATGCATAAGAAACACTAGAATATTATTTAATAATAATAAATAACGAATTCAATTTTTGATTCAGCTAAATAGGTGATGTCAATTTTGTTTTCTTCTGCGTTTATTATGCGAATCTACAAAAATACAAACAATTAAACATGAAAATGTTTTAATATAAGTCTTAAAAAATAAAACGTATTCATAAATTAAAATGTTCAATAGATATATGATGTGGCTATAAAAACATACTATTCATATAATCATCGATGTTATTCATTTTACAACAAATATATTTCTTGAAAATTAAAATTATGAACTGTTGCACATCATTAAAGCTTAAACTATTCGGTACACATAGAAAAATATGGAAAAAAGTTGATTGAATGGGTTCAAATACCTCATATATTATTTACATATATTTTTGAAGCATATGTAGTCATGAGATAAATTTAAGATGCCTAAAACATCAATACAACTTTAAAATGAAAACTTTAATCATTTAACTTCGGGTTACTATAACCGCTTTTATAATTGAACTAAATTTCCACTAATTGTCAAGAATATTATGAAATCTATTTACGAATGTTGTTATGGTCGTTCTAGATATTTAGATTAATTTCTTCAATTTTATAGGTAAATTTGAATTTCCTGTTCAAATCATTTAAATTAATTCATTATTATGTAAGTAAAAATAAATCTATACACCATACCACACAATACTCTCATAAATCATGATGTGTTTAATATTATAATATTATACCCAAATAAATATAATATTTCTAACGTTTTAAATAAAACTTTAGTTTCTCTTCTTTACGAAACCACCAACGGAAGCTTTGTATAATCGAAAGTATATCATACTGTGATAACCCATTCAACTTTTCAAAAGGCATCGTTCAAAGTTTTTTCTTTCTTATTCTCAAATTATCGTCTTCGTGTTCGTTCAACGTTACATTATCGATATAACACACCGCGAACCGTATGATTAGCATAAACATTTACCTATTTATTTATGCACAATATTGCTATGTCAAGTAAAATGAATAAATCTAATACTAAAGTATAACGTTGAAGTATGCGTGTATGGTGTAGTATAGCGTGACGTAAACACTTACGGAAAAAGTGTGATTTAATTGAAACGAGAGTCTACAGCACTATTATATACCGGTCAAAATGCATTTGCTAATGAGGTAGGTTTTATTTTTTTCACGTTTCATAGAATATAACTCATTAGGCTTACATTTAAAAATTACCACGTGTGAGATTTGAAAAGAATCGTTTTTATCTGAGCTACTTATGTTTCACTATGACTCCGTAAATCGATTATCGAATGAAGAAAGCTCAGTGTTTTACAACCTGGAGAAGGCGTAAACACTTTGCTTTGGAGGCCCAAGCTGTCATCACGGTAATTTTTTTTTCAAATTATTTACATTAACGGAGGGAAAAGACGAAGAATCAATAATGAATCTTTTTTTTTTCTATACCATTACATTTTAAAACAACAAAAAAAAATCTTTAACTTTACAATTTTATTTTTAACAATTAAAAAACCCCAAAAAAAGTCAACCATTTTTTTTTTTATTTAAATTCACTTGGGAGGTGGAAGTAAGATTTTTCTTAAATATATAAGAGAGCATAAAATAATAAGGTTAAAAACACAAGTGCATATCAAATTAAATTCGGAATCTATCTGTCTATCTAATCTATCTATCTGTCTGATATAAAAAAAAAAACTTCACCACCGTATAAATGTCGATGAATGTTATTATTCTACGTAAACACTGGTTATTTGTATAATGTACATAATTAATATAAAACGTTTTCGCTATGTAACGAGATAAATATTTGATTAGTTCAAAATTTAATAGACTTTACGTATAAAAATCATTGATTATATTGACGTCGTGTATCGGGATATTATTATAACATAATACTATATATTATTATTCTCATAAGCGTACGCACAATGGAGGGGGAGGGTCCGGATGTGGCCCGGAACCTCCCAAAATGTTGTAAATAGAGCCTTACAATTTAAGTCTATGAGTAAGAAGCATATATTTTAACTGATGTTACTCAAATCAAATGTAATTTATTCAAAAATATTTGGTGATAAATTATAAAAAATATGATAAAATTATATTTCATTATATAAAAAATAAAAATAAATTTTCTAAATTTTCAAGCAAAAACTTATTATGACAATATAACAGCTGCAATTGACTACAAATGTAAAAATCGTAAATAATTGAAAAAAATATATGAGACCCGTATAAAAAATATTCATGGGTACTAATATACACAATACTAAATAATAAAATTAAGGCTATGTTGCCCCTAAAATATAGGTATGCGTATGACTATAATTATGCTCTATAATCTATATTATGGTTTGTATGACTTTTTTTTCTTCTACCAAGTCGTCGCTTCAAAACTCTCACGGAAAATAGCTGGACCTGAATTATTAATATGTTCAGTCAGTTAGAGGATTTTGCAATATCAAAAGTTTCAAATATCGCTGAAGTTTCATTGTGGTCCAAACGGTTTGATTTTATAGATTTGACAATGTATTTCTGCGTATTGGATGCCTAATGGTGTTACTGAAATGCCAACTTGTTATTACAAAGTTTATTCTGATTATCCTTCTATCATCCGTCGTAGGAGCAATAATAAAAGTGAAAGAAAAAACACGTTTTTAATTTTCAACAAAAAATTCAACAAAAAAAATACTCAAATTCAACTGTATTATTTTAGCAGCACTCGCTGTAATTTAAATTTGAAAATCGAATAAATAAAATCAATCCATGCATCACGTCTTTGGTATTGCGATTATAAAGTTATTAATACGTGTTAGTAATTGTCTATGACATACCGTAGTCCATGTTCGTGTCTTTTTTTCTATAAACATTAATTAATTTCATATAAATTTTAAATCATTGTAAAAAATATAAAATATCCACGTTATATATTGTATATTAATACTTAATACATTTTTTTTGTCATTTTATGTATTTTTTTTTTTTTTAATTAGTAACCGAATATTAAAAAGCAACACACGTTTTTCTTTTCATAGCATGGCCTAATTCATTTATTGTTTTATTGTTTGTGTTTTAAATATTAAAGTTTAATGAATATTTTCATCCGCATTGTCTATTATAGTTATTTTTACGACATTTTAATATCACAGTTTAATGATTAAACTCTAAATCTTGAAACTTATCAATAATATTATGGTATACTGTAAGGAGCTTATAAAATTTAAATGCATATTTATTTTTAAACTTTTGTAAAAGTTAAACCTGACTGTATTTTTTTTTTTCAAAATATTATTTTAAGTATATTATTTCAGATGTAATGAATTAATAATATTTTAGTATTATTATCATTAATTTTTTTTACCTGGGAATATATATATAAAAACACAAAACATTTCACAAATTAGCATTTATTCAAGTGTATCGAAAAGTGTACTAATTTAAATATTGATTGCGATTCGTGCTAAATTAACCAAAAAAAAAAATGAATTAGAAATAATGTCGCAACCCTTTTAACCCGTTTACGTTTATGCGTCATAGTTTAAATGATGAAAAATATAATTACATAAGCCGTGAAATTATAAAGAAATCGAGATTTATACAAAATAAAAATATATATATATATATATATATGAAAGAGGTTGAAAATTATCGAAGTAAAATATATGACCGTCTTAAAAGTTAATTTTTGAGTTATTATTAGTCGAAATATGCTGTATAAATTAGCAGATTAAATGCCAGATAAAATTAATAGTGTTAAGCCACAAACACGTACTTGAAATATTTTTTTCGTACACGGCATAAATATAACTCAGGTTTATTCTCGTTAAACAAACTATTATATATTCATAAATAATGAGTTAATATTAATACGCAACCACCTACATTTGCAAACGAATTCAAAAAGGATTTACAAAATGTTCAAATAATAAATTATTAATTGCCATCTCATTACGACCCAACAATATTTTATAGAATGCTCTCGAGGTCGATGTTTTATTCAATATGAGTAACTTTTATTTTCTATGCAAAACCGAGAAACTAATTTCATTGTTCCGAGAACAGTTTGAAAACTTTAAACTTGGAAGAATGTTATTGTAAATATATACACATATCTGTATTATGCACACAATACGTTTCAAAATATTTGCACATCACGCACATTTCAATACGCTTCTATGTTATTGTTTAATTAACAACAAAACCCACACGATAGAATGATTGTTTATAATATTAATATAAAAAAACCGTGTTACGCAATCACTACAGCTACAACTGTTTACAGTTATCCTCACCGGATGTTAAAACGGCAAAGTGGAAAACGTTTTTTTATTTTAATTCCTTCGCAATCGCATTGTCTTATTATATTATACAACTCTGTTCCGATTTCTCAAAGAAAAAAAAAACGAAAAAAAAGTTTAACGTGCAGTGAGCGAGAAGGACCGATAAACATGCGACTAGACGTTGAGCACGAACACGTCTGAAATTATAGACAGAAAATATATGAAATCCGAAGTCAGGACCGGATCGAATGCGATTCCAGGACTCTCGGCTCTCGGATTGATTACGCTCTGGTCTCCAAGGACCGCGGAAGTGTGGGCTGTATCGGTTTACCTGACGTACAGCCGTCAGTGGTTAAGCGCGGGGAGGAGGGGGTGGTCCGACGAGCAGGACGTAATGTGCCGACGGGGTTTTTTGTACACATTAAATCACAAAAGCATCGCTGGGGGTTAAGCGATATTCCTAAAATAGATTGTTCACCATAAATTATTTTTACGTTGCCATCTACGAAAGGTTACACCGAACAATAAACGTTTTGTGTCACCTTTGTCTCCGGACCACTTCGAGAGCGATGATTTTTTTTTTTTTTTTTTTTTGTTTGCTTTATTCGTTTATTATAATTTTTGTTTCTATTTTATTAACTTGGAGTTTTCCGAAAAGGGGTTGTATCACCGTCCCCATCCACGTCCAATCACAGTCGTTTCGAAAGAACAATTAATTTTTACGGGCGATTTTTATTTTTTTCGGACGTCTTCTAAGAGAAAAATGAAATGTACACATTGTAAAAACAAGTCGAGGTGGAATCGGAACGCGTGCGTCTGTTGCTCTTGCACAATGTCCCGCGCACTCCGGTTACGGTATTGCTTATTAATTATAAGCTAAATTACATTTAAAACGACACGTCTTCAGCTCCGGTATATTTAGAACTCGACCGAATACATTTTTAGAACACTAATAACATCAGCTGTGTCTTATCGATATCGATAACATTACTATCATTTTTTAAACTTTATAGTCTACATTGATTTTGAAGAGTCATACAATTTTGAACGTATTGTATATACGATGATATTAACATTATTATCTGTTTAGCTTTAAATTTTGCCTAATATAATAACCATTATTTCACAAGGAAGTACACATGTACGTATACATATTATTTTTGATTTCTACTAATTGTTTACATTTTTCTTTGTTATTATTTACCTTCCAGTTTTACATAATGGTTTACGAACCATGTACAATTATTACCGTACTTGCGTTCATAATATGTTATAGGAAAAAGTCCGTTTATATGAATAACTAAATAAAAATCATATTAGTATTTGAAATAATTGCTAGTAGCACCTAAAAATAACAAATTTTTCAATGGTTCCAAATTAATTATACTAATTAGATAAATAATAGGATTTGCGTTAAATGTACATATTTTTTATATATGCGTTGTCTTTTAAGGTTAGCAATCTAAAGTTTTTCTTTGTTGGTAATTACTTGCTATTTATGACAAGGAAACACGATTTACACATTTAAAAAACTCGATCAAATTTTATTCATGAACTTTATGTTGAGTTTACACGCTTTCGGAATCACGTTGAATTATTATTTTTATATTTATTATTATTATTAGTTTTTTTTTTTTAAAAAAACTTTGTTTAATTTAATTTGGTCTGGATATTTTATTATAAACTATATGAACCTCGGTGTTCGGCTGGTAATCAAGTTGGTAATTTTTTTTTGACAGTATTGAACCGGTAATTTAAAAAATGGTGCTTTCGCAACATCACCTCCATTTTGAAATTTTACCTTCAAAAATAAAAAAAAAAATCATATATTTTTAATATCACGATGTCATTATATTTCACACTAAATATTGGAAACCATCGAATAATATCTACTCCATAATACTTGAGCCCAAATCTGAGATTATCTATGGACTATTAAAACCATCCCAAAGTATAATGATATAACTGTATTGGTATTTAATGTAATGCAGTAATTATGTGCTGATGATTTCGTATAAAGTGTAATGGTTATTCGACAGCAGTACTGGGAACATTAAAAGCATATTGAAAGTATACAACTATGGTATTAACAGTTGCATATATGGATGGTAAAAAAATATTTTAATTTAATATCAATTGTGTGCCCGGAAATTGTAATGAAAGATGGAATACAAACGCTTTTGTTCTGATGACAAATAGTTTTTTGTTTATGAAACATGAAAAATCACGTAGTATTTAGTTTAGTATAAATCCATTCAATCACATTCACTGGTGTCGGTGATATGAAGTGGTTGGTTTATTCGTGTAAAAAAGTAATTTCTGTAATAAATATACACAAAAAAAAGTTAAAACATAAGTTAATAATAATGTACCTTTCTAACTATTATCGAACACAAAATCATAAATAATTGTATTTTGATAAACTACGTAGAAAACGATAGAAGTACCTATTATATATTTAGAATCGTAAAATAAATAGATATACGTCTAACTTGTACAATTTTAGTTTCGAAAAATCGCCCTCCGACATTATATACTTTGTATATTGTAACAATTAAAAACCCTATTGAATTTTTCAGAATTGCATATTCGCATTTATTGGCTGAAAAATACATTTCTATGCTGTAAAACAATATTATTATACCTTGATTCGTTTTACTATTATGCTGTTTTGAAAACAGAATTAAAAAAAAAATTAAACATCGTCATCGGGGTCAGCTAGAGTATAATTTAACACTTTAGATTACCGAAATTAACACGTGGAGTTTTGAAACAAAATTGTGTTGCTTGACACACTATTCATTAAACAAACAACGTTGAATATAGTGCACAGGTGCGTCTACAAAAAAAATAAAAAAAACCATCGAATAAAATCGAACGCCGGCAACCGTGGCAATCGTATGCACATACGTATAAAAAAATGTCCTGTATAAATAAGAAAATTTATTTCATGTTGCATCCGTCCTTGAACAGAACTCCATCGTCATTGACAAATTTTATATTATTCAATTGTGTTTTTAATTGTTTTTTGTAATACCTACCTTTATTTTTTTCACTACTGAACAGCAAATTAAAATTAAAGTGTGATATCATACGTGTGATGATTAAGACGATCAATGTTATTTTAAATACAAATTAAATATTATTATAACGAGCAATTGTTTGAATTAATTGCGAGCAATTATTTTAATTATTTTTGTTAATTGTTATTAACGTTTCGAATCGACCTAACCGAGCTCTTGTTAGTAATATTTTTTCTTTTGTAATAGAATAATAAAAAAAATTAAATAAAAATTAAAAAAAAAAATGAATTCATATTATATTAATTTATACAGCTAAACTTTTTGTTTATACGTGAACATTTTTTAGCACTTCATTGCAATTTAAATTTCAAAATAAATCAATGCGAATATTAATCTAAAAAAAAAAAAAATTACCTGACTACGACCCGAAAATACTGAGAAAACTATAAATTAAAAGGATGTGATTCATCTAACTTACATTTATAATGTAATTTTATGTACAGAATATATTCCTAAACAATAGAAACGTGTTCAAGTATTCATGCTGGTTAATCGTGAAAACCACCTGTACAAGTAACTTCATAAAGACCGATATCGCTTATCCTGAACTTGTCGAAATTATTTGAAAAACTACTTTTAAAGAGATTAAAACCGA
Organism: Sipha flava; assembly: GCF_003268045.1. Lineage (NCBI taxonomy): Eukaryota > Metazoa > Arthropoda > Insecta > Hemiptera > Aphididae > Sipha > Sipha flava. Next base: position 1,939,957 of record NW_020273171.1, on the reverse strand, counting down.
TAATATTCTTGATAATTCCATCGGCATTGCAGTACGACAGAAACGATATTACTCACCGAGATTTGATGATGACCTCCGTCCAGGATTAGATTACTAAGTTTGCTCGAAAACACGAGATAAACTTAGATCAACACACCAATCCAGTAACAATTCAACTATTCGATAATTCTCAAGACATAAGACGTCTCAAACGCCAAAAACGATATGATTTTGTATAGAATATTAGAATAAGACCGGGTTAGTCTAATGGGGTCTCTCCATTGGGAGTGATATTCCAAACAGGTATTGTATATATTTATCAAAATATTAATCATTAATATTTAATATGTATGTACACTTTATAAATGCATTGTTAATGATTATCGTTCGTTATAATAAAAATCTTCAGGGTGGTAGTAAAAAAATAAAGAAGCATTTTGTTTTGTTTTAACAACATGTTTATCGATGATATTCGACCTAAAATAACATATATTTTGACGTAAGAAAAAAAAAATGTATAAATAAAAAAAAACTATGAACCCTATTAAATATAATATTACTGGAACTCATTAAGAATAACTGCATGTGCCCAATATACATGTTTAAAACTTAAAACCAATTCTAAAACAATTATTGTACCGAATACCAGAGTGAATATTGAATAATGTTATATGTACCTACTATAATAATATTATTGTACACAATTATCTATTACTCAATTCGATAGCACCTGTATGTTATTGATAATATCTAATTCAAATCAAATCAATTGTTCATCTATAACACGGACTAATATAATTTCATTTATTATCATTATTGTAACATGATTAATATCACAGTGATCAAAAGACAGTGATTTTATTATTATCAGTGCGTTTAAATCGCGATTGCCACAACGATTTTTTGTAAAGGAATATACCCAGTCTAGGCATTTATCCCTGCACAAGTCAACGAAACTTATCACATTTACTACTACGTCATTGTCGTCGTGATACGCATAAAATTGTTAAAATTGTTTTTGTATGATCAATGTGTCGGTGTTGCTATAATGATAGGTTTTGAACAAAAGTGTAAAGTTATTTCAGCATTGTAATATTATTATCAAAGACAAATAACTTTCTAAAGACCTTTTCACTTCATTAAGCTGAACAAACACAATATTAAAAGTCAAGTTTTATAGTATATTAAACTTTTGAAAGAATAGCTATAATAACAGAAATCCGTCCAGTTCTCTGTATACTCGTAATGAATACGACAACTTTTATACAAAGGATTGCGTTCACAAATGACAGTATTTAAATTTTACATTTTTCCTGAAGATATAAGCCAAAATGATATATTATTCTGACGAAAATATCAAAACATATTATTCTATTACAGAATGATTTTTTTTTTTTAAATAATTTTGCACCATTCGAGAGAAATTTATTGCAGATAATGCAATACAGTTCGATTTCTCATTTATCACTTCAACAACAAGTTGATAATGTTGTATTTATATAACATATTATAATATAATCCTGCACATTATTTTATACTTTGCCTATGTTTTTTTGTCAGCATCTTATTTTTATTTTTATTTTTTATAACACCATCTTTGAAACTTCTGATTTCGTGATAAAATTATCAATTTTTTCATAGCTTACCTATATAATAAAATAATATTGGTCCTTCGATTATATTGATATGATAGTTATTGATACCATAATATTTAAATTTTGGTATTAAAATATAATATATACCTATTTCGAAAAATCTTATTTGCAAGTATTTTTGCTGGTGATGAATAAAATTAAGTAAATCCGACAATCAACTAAAATAATTAGTATAATTACGTCGGTAAATATACGTCGATGTAATGGAATCATATTAATATATTGTACGAAAAAGTAGAATGTGAGATGATTCCCCATTCAAAATCTCTTAGGATAGTTTGCTTATTTATAATTTTAATTTTAACTTGTGATTTTCAATAGATTTAATTAAAAGGAAAATTGTATTAAAATTAAACATAATACAATTATATAATACGTATTATAATATAATTATAAAACATAATATTTAAAAATGCATATAATTATTTTATACCAGGCATTTTAATATGGATATGATGATAAGAAATCAAAGGTATTTATTATTGACATAAATAAGTATGTATACGTATAGTATGTTTAATAATCCGTACATAAGTTTCTTATACGATTTTTCTTAAAAACGCAATAAATGCATTTTTACTTCTTTTTTTTTTTTTTTGTGTGTGTGTGTAAGGTCTGTCTCACTGAGTACCAGTTATCATACATATAAATTTATGAATAATATTTATGTTGGACTTTCGTTTTCGCATAGGTCTGCTTAATAATGTTTGTTGATTCCCCGAATTCCATTTGCAAAATGTTCTGAACATCAGTGGTTATTCTCAGGAATATCCCGGATTATTTTAAGCCGCAGCTGATGCGATTTCTACGGTACTCGCATTAACTTTATGACTAGAAAACTTTAGAACATTATATTGTAATAATTTGTCCGTTTGTTTATTTGATTATTTTTCTAAGAAAAAAATTAACGAGTGGCAAACGAATCAATATCGAAAACACAAAAAAAAAAAACTTTGAATGCATAACAAAGTCGACTATAGTTAAGTTATTTATATACGTGCGCTTTCTTTAATTAATTAAGGGATAGTTATTTTTTTATAGTTATTTAATTAAGGGATGATTGGGATAGAATTATGCACGTGATACTTTATCGCATAATAATTTTACGGATTTGGGTTATTTTTTCCGATCAGGTTGTTTAGTAACGATCGCTTTCGGCAGTTTTTTCGTCGGAATGTTGACTACAGTTTATAGACGGTAGAAATCAGAAACAGTCGTGCATCTTTATTACAACTTACAATCCGTAACACGATCATGCCACTGCGAAAATCGTTATTCGTTAAATATTCTCGGTGATTGCAAAACTATTCGACTTCAAAACACTTGAACAATAAAGTTTAATTTATTAAAAATACTCGGGATTTTTGCACGTGTACACCGACTGCTTCAAACATTCACCGAACAATAAGTATAAAACGAAATAACAGACCAAATCTACTCGTATTGTACAATATCCTACAGCTAAAATTGTAGTGCGTAGTATTATAACTGTTGCATTCTTACAATAATATCTCATCTTAAAACAAATTCCGATTCTTTAGGATTAAACACATTGCATACTAACTATTATACATTTGGAAAGGCTGACAATAAAGTTTTTATGATAAATTATACACGGTAGTCTTATGTATACTGATAGCTAATTTAAATAAATTCAATATTATACATATATTCAGGAAAATAATGTTGTCAAAAATTATACCTTACAGTGTTTTCTGTTGATTTAAAAGGGTTACCCTTTTATAAAAATTAATTTTTTGCAAACACTAAAACCTAAATATAAAAAAAAAAAAAAATTAGTTAACTTTAACTAATTATATATATAGTTGTTTCTTTTTTTACTTTTGGTTAAAAGTTTATGTGGAGATAATGCTATTTATACTCAAAAAAATAAATTAAAATATAATACGTACATTGTATTTTATAATATATTGTGTATAAGATAGACAAAATATATAAGTACGATATTAATAAATTTTAATTATTGGCATATTTACAAAAAAATAATATACTTCAAAATACCTATGTATAAAATAATTATTTACGATTTTTATTGTTTAATTAATGATAAATTCAAAAGCAGTATGTAATATTATGAGTCTGTAGAATTGATTCATGGCGAAAATGGTTCAAATTAATCGTTCGGAGTATATTCTAAAATTTGTATTGTACGTGGGACCGTCGTATTAAAAATTTTTCTAGGGTATTTTTTAATTATTTTCTAAAAACACTTAAATAGAATAAATTTATAATTATTTATTATTATTATTTTTTTTTTGTTCACTTTATTATCGAATTAAAATCAATAATATGCGTTATAATAAATATAATTATCCTATAATTATCAAGAGTTTTACGACTCATTTTTATTTGTGTATTGATTTAAAATTAAAATAAAACAACATGTAATATGCACTTTACTATAAATAGAGCAGGGATGGATTATAAAAAAAAAAAAAAATCGTGGGTTCGATCATTACTCAAGTATTAATTTTAAAGTATATTGGCAGAAACATTGTCGAAAATATTACCTATAATCATTAATACGATTATAACACCATAAGATTGGGGTTGAGGTGAAAATATAAGGGTACAGTGACGTGGTAATGCCGGTTGGAGGAAGAGAAGAACGATGTGAAAAATGAATACGTAATTTTTGCGGGTAGTGCAATAGAGAAAGTTATATGTGGTTGTATGCGTGCAATCGTATAGTATAAATTAGGTTACGTCGAAATCTGAAAAAAGAGTGAGAAACAATTTCTCTTCATGACAAGTTCCAAGTTATCAACCAACGATGTGCTAATAGTGGTATTAATGCCCTTTGTTATAATACACTGTGATGCGAGAGATTTCACCGTAGCTATGAAGACCGAATGTAATTTGGATTTACGTCAAACTTGAGTAACAGCGCGGGATTGCGACCAAAAGAAGAGGCAAAATCGTACTTTAGCTTAACAAGGAATTATAAATATTTTTTCTTATTTACGTTATTCCGCGTGTTGTTTTGTCCCTGCGGACTCGAAGTGAACCGTTTTCATCCTTGGTTACTGCGCGGAGTCTATTGATATCTGTCAAAACGATTCAAAGACAACGCTCTCATAGAAGATATTAATAACAATAATAATAATTATTATTATTTTTATTATTATTATTATTATTATTATTGTATTCAATGTGTAAATGTGGGTAGTAAACATTAAACGAAATTAGACCGATTTCTTAGTCCAATATTATTACAAGCGTATTGAAAGGAGAACGCGATTGTGCTCCGTTTCGACTTAAACGACAGATGTATAACTGTATGTAATTGTAATTGTAAATTTCATTGAGGAATACTTTACTCGAAGGTTTCGAAAATATCAATGTAAACAGTATTATGTGACGTAATATTTCGCCCAAACGACTACATTTATATAGTTATTATTTTGTGAAGTTCAAAGTAATCACGTAACGAATCGAAATTGTTCTGCACACATGCGGCTTCTACCGAAAATAGACATTTTGTTCATTCGCAGTGTATTGTGTACATAGAAAAATTTGAAAACCAAAAACCGTTCTGTGGAGAACATAAATTATTTATTACCATGTTGGTAATGGTTGAACTCGTTGTGACTTGATTAGGGTTTGTTTTTACACCGAATTACAACGGTATATTTTTCCATTAGACCAAACCCAAATGAGAAAACGCATCATGTGAACCAGTCGATATAATACAATCGGTGAATATGAAATTTTTTTAATTTTTTTTTCTCTACGAGTACTTTTCCGGAAAAATTGACGAACACGTGTGATTGTAAATACGTTGTAATAAATTCGTCAGTTAAGAGCTGTAAACGAATCGCGTACGTCGGTACTCAGTTTGGTGCGATTAATCGCACGTGTCGTCTCGGTAAGTCATCAAGTTCGATACAGTTAGGCGAAAACATTTTACACGGCACGTTTGTGAATATATTTCACCACGTGCATTATACACCTATCCGGTTATGTCTGCGATTTCGATGCGATCGTGAGTTGCAGATATCGATGTATATTGATGTTTTTCTTATAATAAATTACGAGTTCGAATGATCATCGTGTACAGATTTTCGTATGATCGAATCACCTGAGCGTGAGGTTGATCGAGTTTTTTACAGCCCTTCGCGTATACAACCTACGTCGGTATAATATTACATTTCTATCCCAAGGGCAATATCTTCCGTCAACATTCGAATCCTCGTGATTTTCGATTAAAAATTATAAAATTTATACTTATATATATAACTCAAATACCACTAGCTTTTACGATGATTGATGCATCGCAAGACCGACGAAACGTATGAAAATTGACAATCGGCGTAGTCGTTATTTCTGGTGCAATAAATGGTGATTTTTCGGTGATTTTTCGATTGTCGCATTTTCAATAGCTGAATGTATACATTTTTTCACTAATATGTTAATTTTACTAATTAACGATTGAGGTACGTTAATTATGTTTTAATTAATAAAAATAAATATCAATAGAATATACGTCATGCGATTATTTTCGGCCTAAAATGTTTAAAATTATGATTAGTAATCGCTCTAATATTAGATAGTAAAATATCTCCTCGAGCGGGTTCGAGAAATACAGACAGTGACACTATAAAGTGAACTACGATTTAGAGTTTTGAATTCGATGTACACGTTTATCGCCCAGCGTCGGCGGCGGTCCAATAATTTTCATTGACTTCGCGGCCACACTTATTTGACGGTTTATACTCTGCGAATGAAACAGGTTGGTTCGGCGTATTTCATTGTTAATTCATTTCTCTTCGGATTTTCAACTGCGCGAGGTACGATGGGACGTGCAGAAATTAAAGAAACAAGGCTTATCAAAAATACACAAAACCGTTTTATTTAAAAAAAAAAAATTATGCTTGTATAATGCCGTTCAGGTTCGTGCCGTGACGCGTGCACCGCAATCTTAAATACTAAGACGGCGACGAAGAATCGGTGGTACTTATTACGAGTCCACCGGATCGATAAGAATAGGGTATTTGTGATCGTCGGCCATCGTCGCGCGTCGATATTGTGATTTTGAGTGTTACTCAAAGTGTATTATGTTACATTTTAACGGATTATCGCGATGCCGCGGCCAACGTACCGTACGGACGGTAAAGCACGATTGAGCATAAAACGATTGAGCATAGACCTTTTTAGCAACACGATTGAGCATAGAATATTTTATGCGACGTTGCCACATTCACGTTGCCAAAATTTTGTAATTTATTATTTTCTCGTATTATTACACCAATTATTATGATATCTGACGCGAGCCGTGAGCTTTATCGGCTTTATAAATTTTATCGACAATGTTATCGATTAATAAATTAGTTCCGGAGCAAAACGACGTTTTAAACATTTAGCATCGGGGGAAAATATAAGATAATTAAGATACAAATCCAAAATTATTATAGAAATAATATCAGTGTTCGATCACCTGTGTAGTGTATAGTGCGTGTATACTTAGTGCGTTTTTCTATTTTTTTAAAATATGGATATAACAATTATTTTATCGGAAAGAGGCAAAGAATTGGCCCTAGTTAATTTATACAAGTATAAATTAATTGGAGAGCGAAAAAAAGACAATCTTTTGAGATGGAGGTGTACTAATAATAAATGTTCGGCAATAATGTTCTCGGGTTTCGATAAACGTAAAGTGATTGAAACTGCTGGACAACATAATCACGATAAAAATTCTATTGAGAAAATAGAAACGCAAGTTTTAAGAGAAAATTGCAAAAGAAAAGCTGAAGAATCAATTTACACACGGCCACTTAAAATTATTCGCACCGAACTTTTAAATTCTTCTCCAACATCAAATTTAAACAATCAAAATGTAAGAAATGTACGGAAAGCAATGTATGATAAACGGAAGCAGACCTATCCTAAATTACCAACTTCTTTGGATGAAACAATTCATCAATTAAGTGACTTAAAAAATGAAGAATGTTTTAAATATAAGGGTCAACAATTCATTTACATGCCGACTGATGATAATTTTGTATGTTTAACTACAGAACAAAATCTACAATTTATGACAAATAATTGTACTGAGTATTTTGGCGATGGCACATTTAATTATGCTCCAAAATATTTTATTCAATTGTACACAATACATGGATATAAAAATGGATACTACTTACCACTTGTTTACTTTTTTTTACCAAATAAAACTAGGTCTACTTATATTAAAATGTGGCAATTTTTAAATAATTTATGTTTGAAATTATGCGAAAAAAGTTTGCAAATTAACACATTTCATGTTGATTTTGAAATTGGAGCTCATCAGGCAATTACAGACGTGTTTGGAAATATTAAAATAATTGGATGTAGATTTCATTTAGGACAATCATGGTGGAAAAAAGTAAGAAACAGTTATATAATATAGTGCTTTTTTACTAAAATATAATAATTTGTTTGTAGATTGTTGGCGAACCTTCACTCAGAATAGCATACATGGACAACAGTAATGAACTAGGGAAATGGTTGAAAATGTTTTTTGGTTTGGCGTTTATTTCCCCAGAAGAAGTAGTTGATGCATTTCACGAGTTAATATCAATTTGTCCAAATGATGACGGTTTCATATTTTCTGATTACATTATACACAACTATATTGAAGATCACTGCCAGTTTCCTCCAAATATTTGGGCGGAAACTCCTTCGCTAAACCCAAGGTTTTTAACAATATTTTTTAAAACTTATTATAAAAACTTTTTTTACTAATTTGTATTGTTTTATTTAATTTTTTTTAGAACGACCAATGCAGCTGAAAGCTTTCATCGCACGTACAATTCACAGTTTTATTCACCTCACCCCCATGTTCATACAGTCGTTAGGGTATTGATCGAAACACAAGCGGAAACATCGACTAAGATCAATTCAATTCGACACAAGCCTGGAAAATTACAATCCGCAAAAGAAATAAAAAAAAATGAATTGAATATTCAAGCCTACAGCCAGTTTTTAAATCGTAAGAATACGGAATCTTTATTAATTTATTTAAGTCAAATTGGAAGCAGATACCAAGGTGTATCAATTTAATTTATTATTATCAAAAAATCTAGCTAGGTATATTATACTGTATTATAATATGAATGTGACAACTATTTATAAATATTTTGATTTTATTATTTTGATAAGTCATAAGTCATAACTATTATTATTATTTTATTATTAACAAAAATATCTATATACTGTGACAGCTATTTATACTACTATCATAAGTATTTTCATGCATATTAAATATTGACTATGAAAACATGATATTTTTTTGTCATGTTATATTTTGATTTATTATAATTATTTAAATAAATGTTTTTATACGATACAGTTCAAAATTGAAAATGGCAACGTTGCAGAGTTTTTTATGCTCAATCGTGTTGGTTTTCTTTTGTATTTCAATTTCCTTTGATACGCCGACAATTTATGCTCAATCGTGTCGCAAAAAAGGTGTTTTATGCTCAATCGTGTCGCAGCCCGTACGGACGTGTTGGCGGTTTACGCTGCAGGACGTCCCGCGAATAGTTCCATTAACCGTTATCGCTAATCGCATTATGCCGGCCGAAGGTTTTCTTATTCTTTCTTTTGCAGCGTTCTTGCCAGTGTACATCGCACGGAGTTCCATAACCCTAACTCTAGGTACGTGGCCGATCTCGATTATTTTCACCGTCGCGGCGGCAGAGCTAATGGTACCGAAAAACGGTAAATCCTCGTGGAAGGACACGTAATATCCGCGGTGGGCACAGTACTACGATTAGACGGTCGACGACGGGCGAATATCGGCGTCGGGGGCAGGTGGTGAAGGTAATATGATAATTAATTGCCGTCGCGTGTGCGCATCCCGATCGGGGCCCGTGATGTGCAATTGACGTCGAACGCACGTACCGCCCAACCGTTGTTCGACTGATGCGATCCGGTTAAACGTATCGTACAGCGATCATCGTTAATTGTACGGCTGTCATTACGTCGCGCGTTATTCTCAACGGCGATCGAAGTAAGCGAAACATTGCGTGGTTTCAAAAAGTAACGGTGTCTTCTAAACCATCCCAATCATGCGCTTCCGACTGCACCACTCGGAGTCGACATTTACGTAGTTCTGCGAAATTTTGCGGGCTTTTATCTTACGAATAAGGCTTGTGCATTGATACACGGGTATCTTTATTAGACGGGCCTTGACCCTGTCTTAGGTAAAATCACGGGTACACGTGCGATCGTGATCTCTAATTTAGATGTGGTACAAATATTGATCGGGATTTAAATGCTATTCCTTTATGTTTACCACAGACCGAAATCGTGTAGTTTTCATAATATTAACACATAATAACGGAGTCGACTTGAAAATACTTTTATGAAAATTAGTCGGTTCAAACGTAATAAAACGTTGTATCATCCGATAAATATATTGGCGACATGAAAAAAAAAAATAATTGAAAATAATTCTATATATAGGTATTATATAAACTAACTTTTTACGACATGAATACTATCAAATTATAACCATGAACCTTTTTATTTTTTCTAATTATAAAATTATAAAAATGTATGTATACATATGCGTAAGCGTCCACTTGATATTATATTAAATAATTCGATTATTAATTAGATAATGCATTTGCAATGGTGTCCCAACAACTGTGTGCAATAATAAAATAACATTATATATAAATAAAACCTATGATAACTAACCTGATCATTTGTCATTAGTTTGCGTTATATTTCGTTTGCAATAGTCATCTAGGACGTCTTTCAATTGTTGCAAAATATAATAATGATAAATTACCATTTTTAACCAACCATATTAAATCACAGTCGATCATAATAATGGTATTAAAATAATGATCGCGATGTGTACATGTTCGATATATGTTTCGTTTTCGCTCTGAAAAATGAAATATACCTTATTAATGCGCTAAAATACAATAAATCGCATGTGACAAGTGATTCTGGTCGGTCGCAGTGGGATAAGGAATACGAGTAACTCCTCAGGAAGGACAACGGACATCCCGTGTCATGTAGTATCACGGTATAGTAAGGAGAGCGCATTTTAACGATATGAAAACCCGATGATGTTATGTCATGATGATCTACTGCAGACGGATACTATCTTTCCATATTTCATCAAGGAAGACTCATAAAAAAATATCAGACGAATCGCATCCGCTACTGCGTGAACAGCCGTTGAACTGTCGAATATGTAAAACATAGTACTCGTATTCTTGGGTAAGCCGCTTTTAGTCTGCCAAATAATACATATTTTCCTTCCTCATTCCTTCAATGATATTAATATAGTGAAAACAAAACACAAAATCATAAATAAAAATTGTTTTTCTTCTATCGCACTAACTGAGAAAAACAGTGATGAAGTAAAACATAATAATATTATAATATTATAAGAATGTACGTATAAATATATAAAGTATATATTATACATACTTTATATTAGTATTTATCAACGTTAAAATATTGTAAAACACGCAATACGAGTATATATTAAAATTTTTACTAAGGTCTGAGTATAAAATGGCAGGTATAAAAAGGGTATTATTTTTTTTTTATTACTGGAAGTCGTAAATATATTTTCTTTGTAATAGGGAAACTTCATAATTAATTACTTACAGTTTAATGATTGGATTTTATGTATCTCGAAACTTTCGTGGTATATTCAGAATTTAATATTATATTATCTAATGATATTCAAGGCATTCTGATTTCAGGTGATAGTTTTCTTGTTATCTTTTACATTTATGAACCCATATTAATATAAATATTTATAGTTTTAATTTTTTTAAGCTTTAACCAGAATAGTTAATCAATGAAGCAAAATATTATGATTTACAACATACTGGTGATAAGCACAATAAAATTTAATTTGTGCAAGTAACGCAATTTAGTAAACAAATGAATCACGAAAATTGTATAGAGTTTTCAGTGTTTTGTGATTTAAATCATGGTTATTATTCCAGAATCTGCGAAGAAACACGTTTTATACGCAATACGATTGATAAACTGTATATGTCTATTTTCCACGGACGGAAAATCCGTTTATCAATGTCCTTTGCGAGAATCCAATAGTTATCATTTCCAGTATCACTATAAAAAACACGAGAACCGTGTGAAATCGATTTGTTTTCGATTCTCAATGCATCTATATACCTGCTGTTTACGTATAGATATAATTGGTGCGATCGCGATATTAATTGCTGCAATAGCGTTTTACAACGGTCAAATTAACAGTATCTATAACAAATATTCGGTCTAGTAGTAACGAATGCATAGTTCAAGTATGGCAACAAGTAAACTTTCCTTAGAGGCGAGTGAAATAATCGTACTGTTATCACTCTATATTGATCCATGTTTATAAGCCTATCGGCTAAAAATAGTGATGTTGTGTCAAGGAACATGAACCAACCAGAATAAATTCTAAACATTTAACACGCACTATTGCACACCGTACGTACCTAAACGAACTCAAATGTACCATCGATATGGACTCACGTGAATGATTTTTATTCAATTTACGTCAGTCATGCGCATATCCAAGACCCTGCTCCGGCAGGTGATTTCGACATTTGTCTAGTTTTCTCGTTTCAGGGACAAAATTAGTGTTATAGGTTAAGCCGCGTTCAGACCAAAGTAACGCTGTAGGCGACACACAATTTCCAAATTGTTGGAAACAAAATTGTTTAAATGTGTCTTTAAAAGTTGTGAGCTTTTTGTGTTTTCAACTTTGTTGAAAACAAAATGTTATGTTCACATCGGAAGTGGTAAAATTCAAAACATTTTGAGAAACATTGCTGGCAACAATGTTTTTAAATTGTCGTCTACTTATTTTATTAACAACATTTTATGGCGTTATCAATTATTAGCATAATATACACCACATTATAAAGATTATACTGTACTGAATAACCAAATACAATATAAACATATGATTATTTATTTATTTGAGCTTGCTAGATAATTTATTCATATCACCAAAGTTAAGACCATTTAGAATATTAGTTCCATTAATAATTTGTCTACGCTGGAGGCTAGGATGAACCCAAAATCATTTTCTTTTTTTTTCTACGGAGCTTAAAATAATTGTGCATGCTGTAGCAACTACTATAGGGTGACCAGACGTTGCATTTAAAACGGGATTGTCCCTTTTTTTGATCATCACGTCCATTGTCCCGACAAACTTCGAGTGGGACGCTTTTTATCCCGTTTTTAGAAGATTGACTCATTTTAATCCCGTTATTTCCATATTATTTCAAAAATATAGTAGTTTTGAAATGCTACATTGTGTTGTTTAATAAATAATTAAGAGAAAATATTTAACAATAATTAAAAGAAAATAATTCTTTTTGATGTAATAGAGATTTGGACATTAACTTTCGAGATTTGTGTGCATTTGTGTGATTGTATATGGATGAGGTTTATTTTGGGGGGGGGGGGGGGGTAATAACAGCTGTCCCGTTTTTTTATTTTCTTAATATGGTCACCCTAAACTACTACGTACTCCTGGATGAATATTTCACTAAATACTATAGTGTGGGCAATAATGTTTCTTCGGTTTTGATATATTCATTTTTCCACATTATTGACAGCTTTGTTAGAAGAAATTATCGCAAAAATATTGACAGCGAAGTTATCCAGAATGTTGCTTTGAACTGGACACAGCTTTAGAAACATTATTTCCAAGATGCCCTGACCACACTAATTCAGGTCAACCATATATCCACACGTACTGATGTGCTCGTCGGGAAAGATGTTTAAATATGATAAACGAAGAGACGTAATATGTTATAATCGTTTACGTAAAATCTATACCGAGCTTAATTATATTAAACAAAAAAAAAAAAAAAAAAAGTGAAAAATTCAAATATTATTGAAAATGTTTTGTTTTTATTTTCCCTAATTTCTGAGCAAAATATCATTCGGCCAACATGAACCATGAATTTCCGAAAAAAAAATAAAAAAATTAGTTGGAAATGAAAATCATTTTTCTCTTTGGTAAATATAAACGTTTATTTTTTTATATAATTAAATATATATGAATAATTAAACATTGAGAATTTATTTTTGTGCACGGGCAGTGGCCTTCCAAGAATTTTCAATAAATATAGTGTGCAGGCATTTTTGTTTATTGTATAATGCATTGTGATTATTTTTTTTGTTTTTTTTTTTGGGGGGGGGGAGCGTATATAATTAAATTTTATTATGTTTTACGATAGAAAAATAAAAATAAAAGTTTATTAATTCACGTTTTAAAATATAAAAGTAATTTGAATGTGAAATATTTAGTTTTCAAATTTATTATGATTTACTTTTACTCTACACACATGTAACGTTTAAAAAATATACTCTAACTTCTTTTAGTAATTACTATCACATATTTTATTTTTTTTAATAAATAAATTAAGTATTAATATAGTAACTTTAATTTCATAACTTTATTTTTTTAAGTATCAATATAGTATACGAATACATCCAAATACTTCTATTAAAATACTTATAATCTGATAATGTGTTTGTACAGCAAGTACCTACATTTTATTGCAGAAAATAAATAAAGCTTTATGATTTGACTAAGGAAGGTGCACAGCTCTGCGAAACCTGTATAGACCTTGTTTATTTACAAAAGGTCCCTAAACGAGTTTCGTCTGCGATAACTGGTAGGATTTTTAAGTATAATTTGATGATTAGTGGATTTTTATGTAATTTTTCTTTTAATAAAATCTATTGAAGTATTTTGAGGTAGATTCGTTATTATTTGGGATATTTAGATACCAGTGGATGCTATGTTACTGAAAAACCATGATGTTTTAAAAATTACTCGGAACATAGTCCAATACAGTTATCAGACTTATACAGAGTGATAGGCTTGAATTTTACAAATTTATGAAAGCTTAGTTGAATTCCTGTTAATGATTCTGTAAGTCCAGATAGGTTCCAATAATTTTTTTTAAAGGAGCAGCTCGATAGGAATTGACACTATGGACCAGAAAATTGGCCTTAAGCTATGGATATGGGAATTTAATTCTTTTTCTTTGAGATAAGCTAACCAAGTTAGTCATCAATCGAAGATATGGCCACTATATTTACCTAAAGATTATTAAAATTATAAATAAAATATGATAAATAGCAATTAAAGAAGACAATTAAAATAAGCATGAAGACTACATTTTTTTATGAAAATCAATTATTTTTTGTCTGACTAAATATTAATGAATACATTGTTCATCATAATTTTGATTTTTAATAAAATAATTAGATTTTTTAAATAAATGCAGTGGTATAAAAAAAATGATTACCAAGTAGAGTTAACCAACATTTTAAGAAAATCATTTTTTTAAAGTTAAAATAAATTGTTCGTAGATTATACTCTCGATTGATAAGTAATTTATCTACAATAGTGGTATATTAATTACTTATATTTAACTTTAAAAAAAAAAATTGTAAAATTGTATGATTCCAAATTTTGCAATATACAATAAAATTAAAATCACAACATTAGGTATATTGTTTTCAAAGTTATGACAAATGGATTGTTTTTTAAACTTAATATGTATTTAGTTCCAATATTATGAATTATAAAATACCCTGACATGTATTCGTACATACAAAACACAAGTATAAAAAACAATGACATTACACACTGTGTAATATTTAGAATGGTGTTTCTACGAACGAAATAATAAACGATGATTTCGTCACAAACCAATTTCGTGTTAGGAAAAATAAAACAAGTAATTATAGAAGAAAATCGTGGCGTTGAATTGTTTGCAAAATAACTTATCCGCTGTGTCGTATAACCAATCATCATATTTTTATCAAGAAAATAACGAAAAAAGAAAGAAAAAAAATGATGCAGACTAATAATAATTATAACGTTAATATATCTTTGCACTGTTGTCATATTATATTGCGATGAGAGAGTGGCAATAATATTCGTATAATAATATTTCAACGACCAAATCTTTTCGTCACTGCAGTAGGAATATTGTTATTTCGCCGAAAAACAAATTAAGATTCGTGTATTAGGAGTTACTTTAAGTGAATAGGTACGCTGTCATTCGGCAACAATTCGACTCAAATATTTCGAATAATTCTGCAATTATTGTGGAAAATATATAAATATACCTATACATTTATATTATCATTATAGACATAATTACACAAAATCGGAGGAGGAATTATAAAAACAAATATGGTAAAGAGGAAGAGATTAAGATTGAGAATGAAAGAGAGAGAGGGACACAGTAAAATGATCAAGAAAACTAATATACTTATATTAAGCTCCTTTACGAGTCCATCGTCCTCGCGATTACAAAACGAACGTGGACCACCCTGGTGCACTCAATCAGAATTTCAGTTGACAACTTGAACGCCTACGCGTATAATGCATAGGAGTTTATTGCTACATGCTAACCCACTACACGTCCACAACCTATTTTATTGCATTCGGTCGTTTGTAATAATAATAAATCAGGAATAGAATAAGTCCTTAATCTCGATTTTATCAACACTTGTTTTATTCATTACCGAACATCATCATTCTATGTCAATTACTCCCACCTCAATTAATTATATACAGATGCGCGCGTATGCATAAAACTTTGATAATATTTGTTTAAAATAAATATTCTTCAAAGAAATTAATTCAGTATAAGGTAATTTTTAATTCTTACTCGCTGATTAACAAAATACGACAACTATAACTTGAACACCATTTTATTTCATAGCTAAACCACAACTTAAGCAGATTATTTACATTTCACAAAGATTAATAAAAGAAATAATATGAAAAATTAAATCAAATTTCGTGTACATTCTATAAGATAGTTAATATCCAGAGTAATCATGTCTTATCAGCATTGCATCAATGCATCGTCTAAAAAACTGATTTCCAAGCAATCCTAAAGAATATATGACGTGTTATAAATCATTGGAGATATTTTTCGATTCTTTTTAAACATTTTCAGTTTTTTTTTTTCTTTCAAAAAAAGCACTTTTTCGAATGATGGCGTTGTATAAAACACGTACAATTACACTGAAGCGCACAATCTGCTGCTGGTCCTGTACAACACGAAGCTAAATCGAGCGGGACCGACCGGAGAAATATAATATTCCGATTGCGACTAGTTTCCGGTATATTACGAAGTGGCTATGCGACGCGTTACAATATTATTACGTTTGCAGCGAAACCCAATCGAATTTCCGCCTGCGACGGGTTTTCCGTATGATCGAGGACTCGCCGAAACACCTCCGTTTCATTATGTTTTGATGTAAGTATTCACGTGAAAGACGTACCGTGAATCGCAATAACCGGTACAATATGACTGCAGCAAATATTATGTGTCCACCACGGGTCGGCTATCAACCGGGTTCATGTGAAGTGTAAACAGAATTCGGTTTGAACGAGAGTTTTTGAAAAAACCATATCACTCGCTAGTGTAAAATTTCGTGATTAAAATTTATATTTTTAAGCTTTGCATCTCATGTAGTAAAACCAGTCGCTTAAAAAACAAAAATTAATTTGAACAGCACAGACTTACTGTTTGCGGGTCCGATACGTATTATGCGTTAATCATCAACAATCGCTTAATCGTGTACAATCGATCCACTATCCGATTTGGAAAATATTGCAAAACCTTTAGTTCGTTGTACTGTCTTCTATTACACCCCATAACTTCCCGCATCTGTCCTGCGCGGCGATTCGTGTAACAGTACTTGTTTCGTCATAATATATAACGGGACATAGTTTTTTTTTTTTTTTTTATCAGACGCTTTACCCCGTGTTCACTCCAGAGTTATTGTTTTTGTCAGCATTATTTCGATTTGGTTCAAATTAAATTATCCCATTTCACTAAACAACTTTCGGCTCACGTGAACGTGTCGCCTAGCATCGATGTTCTTGGTGATTGTTACGTATTAATATCGACGCCTTTCTAAACACTTAAAAAAAACAACTGTTTCCAGTGACTGCCTCGTAACGCATAACGAATACCATCGTTTCAAGTGTTCTTTTAAACCAGTGTTTCCCAAACTTCTTATCCTTACCGCCCACTTCCAAAAAAAAAATCTAACAGTCGCCCCTTAAAAAAAATATTGTTACAAAAGTATGCAATGAAAAATGAAATTTATTGTTTATAAATATATTTATATAATGTATAGGTACAAATGAAAAAAAATATCTTAATGAGATGGATATGGTTGGTGTTTTACTAGAAGTTCGTTGATATTAGGTTCAATTTTCGTAAGCAGCATTCTTAATTCCCCACGATTAGTTCTTTGTAATCGTTGCCTTTTTTTAGTTAGTAGATTGGTTACTGCACTAAATCCACGTTCAACCAAGTAGGATAATGATGATGGAAATGTGATCAAAAATGTTTGTACAATAGCCCACAATCCAGGATAAAGAATAGATATCTGCTTTTGTTGCCAGAATACTTGGTAACCTTCCTTGAACTTTAATTTTAAATCCTCATTTGTAGTTATTTCTATCAACTCTTCTTATTTTGCAGAATCTATGGTTTCTGTATTTGAAAATGGATCTAAAACCCATTTGGGTATGTCCATTTTAATAATATCACCCCCTTATTGTAATGGAATGCCCCCTAATTAAGCTTGTAACTGCCAGTGCCTCACTAAATTTCTCTAGCGCTCCCAAGGGGGCCATATCACCCACTTTGGAAAATACTGTTTTAAATGATCAATATTCCAAACCGTTTACGATCGATTACGAATATTAAAACTATGTAGAAGTACCTATTCCAGGCGAATGTTCAGATTCTTATGTGGCAAATAATTTTTCTTGCCCAGTATTTGTTTTTTTAGTCGTTGTTGCCAGTATTTCCGAATAAACCGCTAAACGTTTCTTGTATGTGTTCGATAAAATATTATGATACAGAGAAATGTTCAAAGGTTATCGAGACTAAAAACCGTACAAAAACGTAATTGAAACGTATGAACGCTTTTGTTTTATCGTTCAACATTGTTATAATGTCGTATCGCAACTTTATATACGGCAATAATGTACAGATAATGGATATTTACTCAATTTTTTTTTTTTTTTTTTTTTGATCAATAAAACAATAATCGCGTTCACAATATATTTACACAAACAACACGTTTGATATTGCACGGGAATTTATTGTATACGATAAAAATAAAAATCCAAAAATGAGTGCGTGCATTATTTTTTTGTCGTTTCAAAATTGATTTTTAAAAGTAAATATGGTGTTTTATAAAATCTTAATGATAAGCACATATTTTATTATAATATATTGATATCTATAATAATTTTTTGATTAATAGTATTAAACATTTTAATGATTTTCCGTGTTTACTAATTAATTTTAAAATGCGCTCGTTTAATTATATGTTTCTATTAATATTCTTGAAAGGTTTAAAAAATAACTATAAACAATGAAGTAACCCTTTCTTTTTTAATTAATATTGCCTTAAACATTTTGGGAATCAAATAAAACCTTAAGTACTGTAATACTGAATACCGCAGTTTTTGTAATATAAAATTTAAATAACTATGTAAATACATTCTTAACTGAACTGACTTGAATATTTTCTTAAATTTAATAGGTATATGGTGAAAAACTATCTCAATATTTTAAATATGTATTGATAACACTAAAAAATTACATCTTAAAGTGTAAAATTAAATGAAAAATAGATATATTAGTAGTAAAACAAGTTTAATGTCGTAAAACATCATTTGTTTCCGATATGAATTACTTACTACAAATCTCAATTATATATATTTCATAGTTTTTTCGCTAATATAGATAGTAATGTAGTATTAGTATGGATTAGTATAATATTGTATTATGTAACGTTCTGAAAAATGGTGTTCAATAAAAAATGCACTTCAAATTTTAAAAAATAAATAAATACCATGTTTTAGTAACTCAATTTGTGTAGAAAAAACTAAAAATATTTATTTTTGACTATATAACGATACTAATTACTGAAGAAAATTTTAAAATAATTGTATTAACTCTTATAACTTTTAACATGTGTATAAAATACATATCATCAATTGGCCTTAAATATCAATCGTGTTGGTTTTTCTATTATTCGGACTCCAGAAATTTCGTCCGTGAGCATCGACGACTATCCCTGTGGCACTGCGACACATATCTAAAATTAACAACTGATTCTATGTACGTATTAACCGTGCACGTAAGGCAGTAATAAAATTATTTTTTCTATAGTAATTTTTCACAATGATTCCTAATGTATTGTAAAAATGATTTATATTCGATAAAATATATTTAATTTAATTTAATAATACAATATCTGAACAAGAGAATTTATTAGAATCAAATATTGATCAAAGACCTTCAAAGTTAGTTCGATTGAATGTGGAAGTATAGTAACAACAGTCACATAATAATGCAGCTTCAAGTTTTGAAACAAATCAATATTTAATAAGATAATAAAAAATTAAAATTAAATTAAAAATTAATAAATGGTTAATACTATTAATAAAACTATATTATTTAATGTATAAATAAATAAGCAAATAGTTTATATATAGAAATAAATAAATGTTAGCCTGTTATTATATTTGTAAAGTACAACTGGTTTCGAACTAAATATTGATTATCAGGTATATACAAAATCAGTAAAATTACGACTGAATATGAACAAATAAAGGAAAGAATATATTATTGTATTCTTGTATAATACATAAATTGTTATTATTATTATTATTATACATGTATTTTTCCCTATATTTTTTCATACTTGGTGACGATTTTATTGACTTTGTATATAACTGATGATGAATTTTTGAATCAATCTTACTTTACAAATTCTATAATACAATAAGCTAAGAATTTATAAATTTATTTTTATATACCTGCTGTAAAAACTATTTGTATATTTCTAAATTTCTTTTTTTTTTTGTTTATTTGTAAATTCTCTCTTAGCATTCGTCGAGTTATGACGTGTGTTTTATCTGTTCCGGATTATTATTTTTTTTTTCTTAGTTACATATCAAACTATATTTTTATAATATAACTTTTACAAAATTAAGTGTTATTAATGTTCTGCTAGTATAATAGATTCATCATTACTAAAATGTTCAATTTGCATAAAAGTTTTTCATTTGGATTGTTCTCCATTGAAAGGAATTCAAACTGATGCTCCTGTCAAACGTAAAAATTCTTGGATGTGTAATGCATGTGAATTGTCAAGATTATCAAATAGAAATACTCAACCCATCACACCAAATACTGATCTTGTAAGTAAAATTGATAATATTCTATCTGTAGTAGAGGAAATAAAATCTTCTGTTTCTAAACATGAGATCTCTCTTCGCGATGTTAATTCAAAATTGAGCACTGTCTCCGAACAACTACGTTCCTTAGTTGATCTTACATCGTCACTTGAATGCAGATTACATTCTGTCGAAACTAGGCTATCTAACGTGGAAAAAACAAAGTCATACGCAGATAAAACTATAATTAATGAGGTAATCGAAAGACAGACTCGTTTTCGTAATTTAATCGTACTTAATGTTCCCGATCAAACCAAAAAATACACCAACTAACGACATGGATTTTATTAAATCTTTATTTGTTGCCTTATCAATTAATTTGCAGCCGACTACATTTACTCGTTTAGGAAAAATATCTGATAAACCTCGACCAATAAAAATAACTCTGCCTGAAGCCTCGGATGTTTTCGCTACACTCAAAGTCAAACATCGTTTATATGGTTCACCTAATTTTGAACGTATCCGGATTTTCTCCTATCGCACAATAATGCAACGAAATCAACTGAGGAATATCAAATTGAAACTAGAGGAAAGAAAAGCCACTGGTGAATCAAATTTGGTTCTTAAATTCTTGAGAGGAGTTCCAACAATTTCAAAAAACATGCGGACGGGTACAGTTCATTCAACTTAAACTTATATTATCAAAATGTTCGTGGTTTAAAAACCAAATTAAATATGTTTTATCGTAATGTTTGTTTAAATGATTTTGATTTTATTAGTTTATCTGAAACCTGGTTATTACCAAATATTAAAACCGCTGAATTGGGTCTTGATAATTACAATACTTATCGCTACGATAGAAACTCACAAACTAATGATTGTTCAAGAGGTGGTGGTGTGTTAATTGCAATTAATAATAAATACTATTCTCGTATGTTACCCTTACCTCCCTGTTCCGTACAACATTTATTTGTTATTGTCAAAATTAATTTCGTTTACTATATTTTAGGTAATACTTATTTTCCTCCTAGCTCACCTATAACGTTATGCAATATACACTTCGATATTATTAATGATCTATTAATTTCCTATCCCTACGTTAAACATGTAATTTTAGTAGGTAATTATAATACGCCAAACTTAAAATGGCAATTTACTTCTCCTTCCTGTTCACCTAACTATTTAAATTTAAATCAATTGTCAGTAAACTTTCTATCTAAAATTTAATTTTTAAATTTATCCCAATTCAATACCTGTTTTAAATAAAAATAACACCATTCTTGATCTAGTTCTTTCTAATATTGATAATATTACAGTTTCTATATTTACGACTCCTCTTGTTCCTTGTGATGTTCACCATCCATCTTTACTTATAATTATTCCTATTAATACTTATAAGCCTATTGATTATAACTTATTTACTTATGATTTTTACTCGTGTAATTACTCTGATATCATTAAATACTTAGGCTAAATAAATTGGGTTAAAATATTTTTAAATCTTAATGTAAATGAAGTTATAAATTTATTTTATTCTATTATTTATGAAATGATTGATGCATTTGTTCCAAAAAAAATAATAACTCGTCAAAAATATCCTGTATGGTTTAGTTTTGAACATAAAAATTTAATATTTAAAAATAAAATAGCTTATAAAATCTTTAAAAACTCTGATGCCATTAACGATTATAATAAATTCTCAAATTTACGTGCCCAGTGTAAATCTCTCTCTAA
The DNA here is from genome assembly GCF_003268045.1 of Sipha flava. Lineage (NCBI taxonomy): Eukaryota > Metazoa > Arthropoda > Insecta > Hemiptera > Aphididae > Sipha > Sipha flava. The sequence continues at coordinate 1,917,343 of NW_020273171.1, read as the reverse complement.
ATTAAACTACCAAAATTATTTAAAAAAAATTCAAGAAGATTTCAAACATCAATCATCCAAATTTTGGAAATTTATTAATGAAAAATGCAAAAAAACATTTCTACCTGACTGTATGTATTTAAATGATTCTAAGTTTTACCCTCCAAGCCTTTGCTCAACATTTTGCTACTGTTTACGAATATTATGATAACTCAAAATATATTGATCTAAGTGCAGTTTCTCAGAATAACTCATTTCTAGCACCTTTATTTTCACGTCAAATTACCTTAATTGAAATTTTTAATGCTTTAAATAACCTTAGTTTAAAAAATGGTCCTGGACCTGATTTAATTACTAGATAGTTTTATCAACAATGTAAATATGTTCTCTCTTCTCCTTTACTTTATATTTTTAATTTATCTTTATCTAGTGGTATTTTTCCTGATAGATGGAAAACAAGTATTATCCATCCTATTCCTGAGACATCATATGACTTATCAAATATTTCTAATTACAGGCCTATCTCTTTACTTTCAATTGCACCAAAAATATTCGAATTTATTGTGTCGGATATGATAATTCCTAAACTTGACAGAATTATTGTTGACGATCAATATGGTTTTAGACCGTCTAAATCAACTACTACTAATTTACTTACCCTTCAACATTCCATAGTTGATGCTTTTTCATCTGGTTTATGTATGGACGTTATTTATACTGATTTCGCTAAAGCTTTCGATAAAGTTAATCGCACTATTCATTTATATAAGTTAAAATATATTGGCGTATGTGGTCCTCTTCTTCGATGGATTGAATCTTACATTTCACAGCGTACTTAAATTGTTGTTTACAAAGAATTTCAGTCAAAACCAATATTAGTTACTTCGGGTGTTCCTCAAGGTTCTCACCTAGCCCCAATTCTATTTCTAATATATATTAATGACATTACGTTTTTAAACAATTCTAAGCTTATG